>NC_091977.1:81896807-81985977 GCF_044704955.1 Pristiophorus japonicus
GAGGAGGGGAAAGGGTAGAGGTGGGGGGAAGGAAAGTGAGGTGCACGTGCGCAGGTGATGGCTGTGTTATATCTCCATCTGGCTGTATGCAATTTGTTGCAACGTCTGGGGGCTGGAGACCACGCTCCTGCTTTGCCTTTATATTCTGTATTGCTGGACATGTTGAACATGTGATTGATGTTAGTGGTGGGAAAAATTGGGTGTTGGGTGTTATTGGCTGTGATACTTATGATTTCAGACCAATGTTAGTGTTAAACTTTTGTTATTGAACATAACCTTGTTGCGCATTGTCTCAGATAGCTGGACAGTTACACATTGGTGATTCCTTACCATGAAAGGGTTAAATACAACTTAATGTCAATCAACGTAAACTTTAACTGGCACCAAGGTGATGGACACCATTGATACCTGAGCTGCACACACACAGCTGTGTGTCAGCGTTGTCACTCACATCAACACTCTCTCAGTCAAATCTTTACGATATCAGCTCCTCACGTAAAAGTGGGATTTAACAAATGCCAGCCACAGCGCTGGCTTTTGTTCTGGTTAGTTTCACTTTTTGTGGGCGGTTTTTTGAGCGAGCGATATTGTGGGCGATATGGTGAAATTGAAGATGGGCGATCTGCATCGCCGCTAGTTTGGGTAAATATGCTCTTTACGACAAAAAACAGTCACCAAGCGTTAATATTGAATCTGAGCGTTAATTCCGTTCAGAAAGTAATGCTGGGTGATATTATGGGCATTGAATTCGCCATTCTGCTGATTCCGCCCCAAAAAAGTGGGCGGGCGGTGATATCTTTTCTCAGCGCTAAGCCCATTGGGAAAATAACACTCGGCGATAAATCTCCTAAAAAGCCCGTCAGTTTCCATTTTGTGCCAGAATGGGCGATATCTGGGCGTTATACGTCATTTCAGCGGTTAAATGGGCATTAAACCGCCCAAAAAAGTGGAGGTTCTAACCCATGATCTTTAATAGATCTCGGGATGGTGGGACTGACCTATCAAAAAAGACTGGATCAACTGGGCTTGTATTCACTGGAGTTCAGAAGAATGAGAGGGGACCTCATAGAAACGTTTAAAATTCTGACGGGTTTAGACAGGTTAGATGCAGGAAGAATGTTCCCAATGTTGGGGAAGTCCAGAACCAGGGGTCACAGTCTAAGGATAAGGGGTAAGCCATTTAGGACCGAGATAAGGAGAAACTTCTTCACCCAGAGAGTGGTGAACCTGTGGAATTCTCTACCACAGAAAATAGTTGAGGCCAATTCACTAAATATATTCAAAAGGGAGTTAGATGAAGTCCTTACTACTAGGGGGATCAAGGGGTATGGCGAGAAAGCAGGAAGGGGGTACTGAAGTTGCATATTCAGCCATGAACTCATTGAATGGCGGTGCAGGCTAGAAGGGCTGAATGGCCTACTCCTGCACCTATTTTCTATGTTTCTATGTTAATGAAGTACTCTTTTTAAAAGGGGGAATTGATGGTTTTCTGATGTACTTTGTGAATATTCTGCCAAATTTCTGGAAAGTTCTATTGAGCAAATCTATTTGTCTGATTTTATGTCTTATAAAATTGACTGAATAAGAACTTTCTCACAAAATGCCAATTACTTGTGTTCTTATTGTACAGTGAAGGGAGAAATAGAGGTGGGTCAGATGCATGCAGAAAACAATTTAGAAAGGATATGAAGTAGAGGAATCAAATCAAATTGACTAGTTATAAATTGCGAAAGAAAATGACAGGAAAAGAACAGTATTTTTTTTTAAATTACATATATTTCACTGAATAATGTGTAATAAATAACCTGGGGGAAGTGAAAGCAATTATTTTACGGAAGAGCTAGACTGAATAGCATTAACAGAAACCTGACTGCCAACTGGTCAAAAATGGAAAATAAGCTTAATGGGATGTAATATATTTGGGAGGGATAGAAACGTTAAAAAAGGAGGTGGAGTGGCAATATTGATAAAAGATGGAATACATGCTGATTTTTCAGACTGAGAGGGACTAAATAGAGAAAAGGAATTAGAATTCCTAAAATGTGCACAGGACTCCATCTGCAAGCAGTGTCTTAGTAGGCCATCAAGGGCAGCGGTGTTGCTCAAGTAGGTTATGAGTAATAAAATGGATCAGGTTGGTGAGCTAAATATGATTCAACAACTTGGGAGTGGTAACCATAACATGATATGGTTTAAGATCCAACTAGAAAGGAAAAATGTTGGTACAAAAACTAGAACACCAGATTGAATTAGAGCAGATTTTAGAAAGTTGGAGTACGAGCTAGGTGAGGTGAATGGAGCAAGAAATTGGCACACAGAACTATGGAGCAACAATGGGATATTTTTAAAAGAAGGAAACTACTAATAGTTTTAGGATGCCATCTATTAACAGAGGTTAAAAATCATCGAAAATTGAAGAAGATATAGAAGGACTATAAACTAAAGGAGAATATGGGAAAATAAGAGAAGAGGTTAATAGTGGGCTAAAGAAAGCTAAGGTGTGGAGTATGGGGTGGGGGTGGGGGAATCAAAATATACTTGCAAAGTACTTTACTGTTTGTTATATCAGTAAAAAGAGAATTGTTACAAGTCAGGTGGAACCCCAGAGAGGAGAGGATTATCAATTTGTAAATGATCAAAAAATGGCAGAGATTTAATAAGTACTTCACATTGGACTTTACTAAAGAGATGGATATCAGAGAGGAGGTGAATTGAGCCTGAGAGCGAGATGAGCGATATTATGATGGATAAAAGGAAAATTTCAGATAATTTAATGAGGCTAAAGGAAGGCAATGCCCCAGGGCCTGACTGGTTACATCCAACAATTCTGAGGGAGGTGAAGGAAGAAATTGCCAAAACCTTAGAAATTATTTACAAAAATGCAGGGGGCGAATTTGCCCCTTTTTACAGCCCCATTAGCATCTTCGGGTGGGTACAATGACATTTTTGCCTAGGGAGGGGGGCGCTACCGCCTCCCGGGAAATTACCCCAGAGGCTTGCGGGGAGCTGTCCTGGCAGTGTTGCACTCGGCGGTTAGCCCCTCTAATTGAAGGGGAGGGGTATTGTAGCGCATGAGCGCCACATGGAGCTTTCACGTCGCGCTGGCCTCAGCGCCATGCTACTGCCCTGGGAGCGCCCCTGAAAGGAACCATAGAAACATAGAAACATAGGTGCAGGAGTAGGCCACTCGGCCCTTCGAGCCTGCGCCACCATTCAATAAGATCATGGCTGATCATTCACCTCAGTACCCCTTTCCTGCTTTCCCTCCATACCCCTTGATCCCTTTAGCCGTAAGGGCCATATCTAACTCCCTCTTGAATATATCTAACGAACTGGCATCAACAACTCTCTGCGGTAGAGAATTCCACAGGTTCACAATTCTCTGAGTGAAGAAGTTTCTCCTCATCTCGGTCCTAAATGGCCTACCCCTTATCCTTAGACTGTGACCCCTGGTTCTGGACTTCCCCCAACATCGGGAACATTCTTCCTGCATCTAACCTGTCCAGTCCCGTCAGAATTTTAGATGTTTCTATGAGATCCCTTCTCATTCTTCTAAACTCCAGTGAATACAGGCCCAGTCGATCCAGTCTCTCCTCATATGTCAGTCCTGCCATCCCGGGAATCAGTCTGGTAAACCTTCGCTGCACTCCCTCAATAGCAAGAACGTCCTTCCTCAGATTAGGAGACCAAAACTGAACACAATATTCTAGATGAGGCCTTCACCGCCTGCTATACCTGCATTCCAACTTTCAATGACTGATGTACCATGACACCCAGGTCTCGTTGCACCTCCCCTTTTCCTAATCTGTCACCATTCAGATAATATTCTGCCTTCATGTTTTTGCCACCAAAGTGGATAACCTCACATTTATCCACATTATACTGCAGTAAGACATCCCTGCACCTATACGCAAATCCCCTAGCTATGATTGCCTTCTTCACCGCCTGCTATACCTGCATTCCAACTTTCAGTGACTGATGTACCATGACACCCAGGTCTCGTTGCACCTCCCCTTTTCCTAATCTGTCACCATTCAGATAATATTCTGCCTTCATGTTTTTGCCACCAAAGTGGATAACCTCACATTTATCCACATTATACTGCATCTGCCATGCATTTGCCCACTCACCTAACCTGTCCAAGTCACCCTGCAGCCTCTTAGCATCCTCCTCACAGCTCACACCGCCACCCAGCTTAGTGTCATCTGCAAACTTGAAGATATTACACTCAATTCCTTCATCTAAATCATTGATGTATATTGTAAATAGCTGGGGTCCCAGCACTGAGCCCTGCGGCACCCCACTAGTCACTGCCTGCCATTCTGAAAAGGACCCATTTATCCCGACTCTCTGCTTCCTGTCTGCCAACCCGTTCTCTATCAACGTCAATACATTACCCCCAATACCATATTCCGCATCGGGAACGGGACTTCAGGGCCAAGCGATAAAAGTCCTGGCCCCGGAAGCTTATCGCCCCCAATCGTTGAGAGAGGCAATTTTGCCCCACAGTCTCTACGGTGAAATTACCATATATCTAGATAAAGATGAAATAATTAGAAGTAGATAGCAGGGATTTGAAAAGGAAAATTTGTGCTTGACGAACCTTGAGGAGGTAACAGACATGATAGATGGGATAAATGCAGTGGGTTTGGTGTACATGGACATCATGCAGTGGATTTGGTGTACATGGACACCATGGACATCATGCAGTGGATTTAGTGTACATGGACACCATGGACATCATGCAGTGGATTTAGTGTACATGGAAAGCTTTTGATAAGATACCACATGGGTATTATAAGATTAAAATTAAGGTATAGTATTAGAGGGAAGATGGTAAACTGGATTAAAATTTGGTTAGAAGGGAGTAAGCCTCATCCACATACAGAAGGTCAGCTTTCACATGTATGTCTCTCCACCACCTTTCCCCACCTGTCCACTGCCTCTGTGTTCTCGAACTGTTTTTCTGACATCCAGTCTTGGATGAGCTGTAAATTTTCTCCAGCTACGCATTGGGAGGATTGAAGACATCAACCGCCACCCTCTCCGCCCCCCCCCGGCCCATCTATCACAAACTCCATCCTCTTCGAGGCCTCTATCTTGGGCTGAACCAGTTTATTTGCAACCTCAGCGTCCTCTTTGACCCCAAGTTGAGCTTCTGCTCCCAAATCTTCTCCATCACAAAGGATGCCAACTTCTAGTGTAGCCCATCCTTTGGTTCTGTTATATATTTGTTTCCTTTTTTTTTTTTAAGTACTTTTTACACAATTTTTCTTAATTTATCTCTTCCTCTTCTTGAGGTTCTTCCTCATCATGCATCTTCCCCAGGCCTGTGCTAATGGCAGTCTTCAGCCAGCTGGTAGGAGGCACATGAGAGTAGGCTAGGGTGATTCACACTTTTGATTGCACCACTGTGTATGGGACCTGTGGACAACCTGCTGCCATTGCATGTGGTACTTCACTGGAGCACCTGTGTACTGTTAACACATCACCCTTTCTCTCCATCATGCAATATATTTATCTTTAGATTGAAAGTTAGATTGCTGCAAATTACATATTACTGCATGGAGTTCAAAAGTAAATTGTGCTTTATCAAGTTCTTACAGGAATTTGAACAAAATGTTTTCAAGCCAGCGGCATAAGGTGTTTAACATTTCCTATTTTAGGATACCTTTGATGTCGTCATTTTGATGGCACGGTCTGTCAAGTACACTGTGAATTTTCTGGAAGCCAAAGAAGATGATTTGCATAGGTGAGTGGATGATGCAGTTGAAATTCTAACTTGTTCTGCAATAATTGTTGAAATTAGCTGTGTAGCTCGCTAGAGCTGAGGTGTGACATACACAATAAAATGGATGGCTGAGAATGAGTTACAAGGACATAGGTGACCAAGATGGATTTGTCATACTCTTGATAAGGGATGTCAGTGATGGACATCATAGCACTTTCTACATTTTGCACCCAGTGTCAGCATTTAGCATTAAGTGCAACATAACATTCCCTTTACTTTGCCTTCACATTCTGAGGAGCAGCATGTTATTGTACTTCCCATACTAGGCTGTGAGTGAGATTACCAGTTTAATGCCAATTATAAGCATTTTTGTACTGTGAGCCTATGCTTCCCAGGAACTGGGTTTAAAATGTTGTAGTTTCAGAGGGAAAGGAGACATTACAGGTTATTTGTGACTGCTCTCAGTGAGGAGCCTTGCCCACCGGATGCACCTATGAGAATTTGTGCATCAGCTGCAGAAGACTAAATAATCGTTATTTAAATGGGCAGAAAATTATGTGCTTCACACACCTGAATTTCGATTATTCGCTCCGAGCGGGCAAGACTGCGGGTGAACTTGTAAAATTACTCGTATTCATTTCATTATTCTGTGCTGGACTCAAAGCCAGCTGTCAGATGTGAAAATGCAGCATTTGTTTCCCCTGTATTTCTTAAGGTAATCAGAATCATCGTAATCAAAGTACTTGTAATGATTTTTAAATTTATTCTTGTAGAATGGAGATCCCCTTTGTTTTCCGAATTCTTCAGTCTGGACTTGTCCATGGCTTGGCATTTTGGTTTGATGTGGCATTTGTGGGCTCACAGTAAGTATATTTTGCTTCTCATAATGCCTTATTTTACTCCATAAGGGGCTTGCATTTTGTTAACTTTATGAAATTTCTGTTTTTGGAATTTAACAAAAAACTGATTGAACTCACCCCCTCTAGAAATGCATTTTGCTATTATCCAGGGTATTGCCAGTGACTATGCATGTTGTTGGCACACTTCTTAATTTGTTATTTGTGAGGGGACCCTAAAAGCTCTTCTCCCCAATAACATAATCTTGTATTTATATTGCACCTTTAGAAAAAACATCCCAAGGTGCTTCGCAGATGTACAATCAGACAAAGGTGAATGCTGAGACAAAGAAGATGATATTAGGGAGGGTGACCAAAAAGGTGGGTTTTAAGGAGGGCCTTAAAGGAGGAGGTGGTGGGGGGATTTAGCGAGGGAATTTGAGTGTGGGGCCTAGGCGGGTAAAGGCACGGCCGCCAATACTGGGGCAAAGGGATGGGAGGGGGTTTATTGAGCACAAAGGCCCGAGTCAGAAGAACACAGAGTTCAGTGGAGGAAGTTGGAGAGCTGGAAGAGATTACAGAGATAAGGTGGGGCAAGGCCATAGAGGGATTTAAACACGGATTAGAATTTTAAATTTGTGTTGTTGAGGGACTGTGAGCCAATGTCAGTCAGCGAGAACAGGGGTGATGAATAGATGAATGAACAGGACTTGGTTTGGGATAGGATACATGCTGTAAAGTTTTCTGTGAGCTAGCGTTTATGGAGGGTGGACAATGGAGGACGGCCAAAAGAGCATTGGAATAGTCATGCTTGGAGGGAACAGGGCATGGATGAGGGTTTCAGCAGCAGGTGAGCAGAGGCATGGGTGATGTTACGGAGGTGGAAGTAGACAGTCTTTATGATGGAGCATATACAGGGTCTGAAATTCTGTTCGGTGTTGAATTGGATGCTGAGATTGCGAACAGCGTGAATCAACCTGTGAAAATGGCCAAGGAGGGGAGATGGAATCAATTGCAAAGGCACAAAGTTTGTGGTTGGGGCTAGATTCTGTCTTTCCAGTGTTCAGCTGGAGGGAATTGCAGCTAATACAATACTAGATATTGAACAATCATTCTAACAACACAGAGGCAGCAGAGAGGTCAAGAGAGCTGGTAGATAGAGCTGGGTGTCGTCAGTGTATGTGTGGATGATGTCAAACAGGGGCAACATGTAGATGAAGAGGATTGGGCTAAGGACAGATCTTTGGTAGACTCAGAAGGTAACGGTGGGGGATAGGGGCAAGAAGGGAAGATATTGCTGTAGATGCTGTGGGTATGATCTGATAGGTAATTGTGGAACCAAGCAAGCAAAATCCCACTGAGCTGGACAGTGGAGGAAACTGTTGGAAGAAGGTGGTGTGGTCAACCATGTCAAAGGTTGCAGAGATTGAGGAGGATGAAGAACGATGTACCATCATTGCAAAGGATGCCATTTGTGACTTTGATTAGGCCCATTTCAGTTGTATGGTATGGATGAAAACCAAATTAGAGATTCAAACATGGATTTGCAGGAAAAATGGCACAAATTTGGGAGGTGACAGTGCATTCAAGAACTTTGGAGCGTGCAATCACTTCTGTCATTGCTGTGGTAATGTCTTCCCTTCATTTATTTTCATTAATGCTAGGCTTGACCTGGGGTAGAATGCTTACTTTTGGAGATGACTCTGCAGTTGGGGAAAGTTGCCCATCCTTTTCATTAATGACTAATAAGGCAATGACAGCACTTCAAAAGTACTTAATTGGCTATAAAGTGCTTTGGGATGACTTGAGTTTGCAAAAGGCACTATATAAATGCAAGTCTTTTTAACGAGCACAAAAACTTTTTTTTCTCATTTGCTGTTTTTTTTTTCTCCTTTTTTACTCATGCCTACCTTTTTGCTAAAATCAGTGGAATAGCCCAAAAAGAAGAATTGAAAAAGCTGGAATCCAGAGGGGGAGAGACACTTATTCTTTCAGCACATTTCTCTTGGATGTCTCTCATTTCTGTCAGCTCTATGCACTCTCAACACTCTCTCTCACCCACAGTTCATTTCACTTATTCTCTCTCTCTATCTTCATACAGTCATGGAAATTACAGGTGCAAGCGCGAGCTCCTCCACTGGAGCTGTCTACTTTCATCATATTTTCCTGCCCTTTCCCCACAGCCATTTATATTTTTCCTTATAGAATTTGTTCTCTTGATTTTCTCAGTGATCTCTTGGAGCAGTGTATCATATAGGAAACCTTTAATGTTTAAAATTGTAGTTTAACATTTAAAAAAAAATCTAAATTGATAAAATCTTCCTTTTTCAGAAAAACAGTCTGGCTGTCAACATCCCCTGCTGAACCCCTCACACACTGGTACCAGGTGCGCTGCCTGCTACAGACCCCACTGTTTGCCAAAGAAGGTGAAACATTTTCAGGGAAAGTCTTACTAGTGGCCAATAAACGGTGAGAATCAAAAAGCACTGTCATGTTAATTACCCTATTAGTCTTATTGCTATGGACATATTTTAAGCTGAACAGGTAACAAGTTGTGATGTTGGCCATCTTAACCAGAAAAGCAGAAGGCAAGGTGCACTGCAATCACTTTAAAGGTTTGGAGACTGAAAAATTGACAGCCGGCAAATTAAAATTGGTATGGTGGGGGGTAGGGTGCGGATGTCACCTCGGCCAGCCCACTGATGCCCATGGCCTACCTGATGCGATTTTCAGGCGGGCCTGTAAATGGGCAAGCATTCCGCCCGCTTGAAACTGGCTGCTTAAATATCCAAATTGGGGTCCTATGTTTGTTGTAGGACCCCAATTGCAATTTTCAGATGCAAATGCCCAGAGCTTGTGACCTACCAGCAGTGAGGAACCTACCAGCGGTCCTTAAAGGGACTGCTGAGGGCCGCTCCCAAAATGGCCCAGGAAATGTCTTGATTTTTTTTTGGATGAGGTCAGGAGGAGAAGTGGTGCTCCTTCTGGGCCCACAAAAAAAGTATGGGCCAGTGTCAGGCTTTCTATGTCCCACCCTTAGGATCGCCTCCCTATCCCACAGGCTTGGACTGTCGGCCAGCTCAGTGTGGGAGCCGGCTGAACTCGCGTCCTCCCGGAACTGGTGAGCTGCAGCAGAGCACCCGTTTGTTGTCCACAATTCTCTGGCAGCATTAAATGGTCCCCGAGCCTCAAAAAGGCAAGAATGGGTGGTCGGTGCGGCTGCTCTGTCTACTTTGTGCCATCTTCAGGCAGAAATCGAAGATCAGGGCCTGTGTTATTTAAAAAAGGCGTAAATACAGGACAATACAAGGGCACTGTGTTTCAGAGCACTGACTCACATTGACACAGATTGGGAGGAAGTCACAGTGCAGAGGAAAGGACGACCAGCAGGGGACTCAATATTTTTATATTTAAAAAGAATACAGTAACATTTTTTAACATTCTATTTAAACTACTGTCATGCCAGGTACAACAGACTAATTCATCTGATTTCTCATTTACAAAACTTGAGGATTAGCAGCGGCTCTCGGGTGATATGAGTCACTGTAAAGCCGCTGCATCATCTTGGGATGGCAAAATCAGAGGGACCAGCACAAAGAAAGCCAACCTGCCACTCGATATTACTCCCTTACATGGTGCAATTACTGAGGGCTATATTTTTTCACCATATGCTAATTGTAGCAAAAATATTTGAGTATATAATGGTGTTTTCCACTTTATACTCATCTCTACATTTCCTAGTGCCTGGCCTGAAAGCAATTTGGCCCTATAACACGCAATCAAGGTAGCTTTGCTCTTTCATTACCTGTCCAATGCTGGGAGGGGAATCTTGTGTGACACAAGGTTATTTAGAGGGGGCAAGGTCAGCTTAAAAAGAAACAAGTCAGTCCCATTTGATTTTTCTTGACCAGTCACACACACAATCATGCCAACCATAAAAGATTGATTAAGTTGCTTTTAATGAGGCACACAACACAAAAACAATTAAAACGTATATATTTGATTTCTGCTTTTGACAAGACAGGAGTCACAAAAAATATTTTGAATCCCCTTTAAGACAGAGGGATTGCACATATAACTACGACGCTGCATTTTTTTCCCATCCTCCCATTGAAGCAGAGATCAGAATGGCAGGAATTCCATCAGCATTTCAGAGGTTTTTTTTAAAGCTAGGTTAATAAAAATTAATCTGTTAAAGAATTCCCATTGGGCGGGGGGGGCGGGGAACGTTGATGTGTTGAATTGTATGACTACACTGTAGTATTCCCAAAGCCTCAGTTAAAATAGCAGTTAGGAAGCAATTTCTCCACCAGCTGTAATAAAGCCCTGTGCCCTGAATATTTGATCAAAAAGATGATAAGTAATTTGCTTTACTTGTGTTTTCTTCTGCATTCATATCACAGACAAAGCTACGATATTCACATTATGGCTATGGTAGATCAGACAGGTTTCAAGTCTGGAAACCTGCTAGACTTAAAGAATCCTTTCTTCAGGTAAGTCTTTCAATTCTGTATCTTTAAAACACTACAGTCCGTAATTACAGCATTCATTAGAATGATGTCAGAGATAGTATGGTATTACTGCTTTGTAAAACATTTTGAACATAGATTATTAGCTAGGTGTACACAGTGCAGTGGAATGCAATACTGCTACGTAATACAAGGTCAACAGTAATGGGCTTTTGGATTCCAAGATAGTGTGAATTGGCCCAGTCTCCAATCAAACATACAAAAACAATATTAATCATTACCCATTTTCTTTTTTTCTCATAACTCATTTTTACATTCCTGTGCATCACCCTACACCCTTAACTGGGAGTTGACCTGTTCCCAGGCCTCTACCCAGTGCCTCATTGACTGAAAGAATGCCATGGATTTAGTTGCCCTCAGAGTTTCTTCCCCTTCCCATCTCTATCACTCTCTGGGGAAGTTTTTGTCTGCCCTCGGCATCTAACCTGATACCTTCGCTGAGGTCAGATGCTTTCTGTATGGAAACTGTATCTCTCAGCTCTTTTTTGAAGGCGTGTGATGCAATGCACTGTGACTCTGACTGCCATTGAAACAACAGCACTTCCCACCTGATTGGCTTCAGACCTTCAAAGTAAGAGAGTAGCTGGAATTTTCACAAAGATTGAATATCTTTTTGAGAATTTGGAAACTACTGCTGGAAAACACAATTGTAAGGCTTATGTTACATTATTAATATAGACTTAAAGATTAAAACATCAGTTTGAGATTACATTGTACAAACATAGCGAAAATAATTGAGGAAATATATAAACAGCAGGACATATTGGCAGGGTGGGGACCGTTACCCAGATAAGAGTCCTTTACTCGAATGCACGTAGCATCAGAAATAAAACAAGTGAGTTGGAAGCACAAATTCAGCTTAAAGGGCATTACAGAGACGTTTCTACAACTTGAGCTTGGGAGCTAAACATTCCAGGCAATAGAATCTTTAGAAAGGATGGGGAAATTGAGAAAGGAGGGTGAGTAACAGTATTGGGATCTGATAAGAGGTGTTCCCCAGGGATCTGTAGGAGGGCCTCAACTTTTAACCAAATATATTAATGACTCGGCTGAAGGAATAGGGAATTGTATATTCAAGATTGCAGATGGCAGTATGGTAGGAGACACAGCAAGTTGTGTGGAAAGGAGCAGCAAGTTACAAAGGGACATCGACAGACTAAATGAGTGGGCAAAACTATGGCAGATGGTGTTCAATTGTGGGGAAGTGTGAGATCTTCCACTTTGGATCCGACGAAGACAAATCGGAATATTTTCTTAATGGTTCGACACTAGGAGGAGGCACAAAGGGATTTAGGAGTCCATTTACATAAATCATGAAAAGCTAGGGCACGGGTACAAAAAGTCATCAAAAAGGCTAATGGAATGTTGGCCTTTGTCTCAAGGAGGTTGCAATTCAAAAGTGAGGAAGTGATAGCTTCACAGAGTCTTGGTCAGACCTCATCTGAAATACTGCGTTCCGTTTTGGGCACCGAACATTGGTTTTCGAAGGGGTACAGTGCAGATTCACCGGAATGATACTGGGGGTTAAATGGCTAAATTATGGAGATAGTTTCCATAAACTTGCCTTGTACTCCGTTGAGTTTAGAAGATTGAAGGGTGATCTAATTGAGGTGTTTAAAAAGATAAAGGGATTCAGTAGGATATAAATATAAACTATTTCCCCTGCTGGGGAATCCAGAACAAGAAGGCATAACCTTAAAATTAGATCTAGGCCATTTAGGAGTGAAATTAGGAAAGATCTTTTCAGATTAAGGGGTGCGGAAATCTGTAACTCGCTGCCCCAAAAAGCTATGCATGCTGGATTAATTGAAATTTTCAAGACTGAGATCGATAGATTTTTGTTAAGTAAAGGTATCAAGGGCTCTGGAGCAGAGGCAGGTAAATGAAGTACAGATCAGCCATGATCTAATTGAATGGTAGAGCAGACAAGGTGAAAAGATTGAAGATTTGTATGAATTATTGAATGTTTAATAATTCTGTACATTCTTCTATCAACATCATTGGAAAAGAGTGAGCTATCAGTAGTGCATTACTCGGGTTCTTTCCTTCCCCCATGACTCTTTCTGTAAAACAAAAGCAGAAAATGCTGGAAACATTCAGCAGGTCAGACATTTGTGAGGAGAGAACAGACTAGTTAACGTTTCGGCATGCTCAGCTTCAAATCTCACGTGGACCGTGTAGAGGAACTGGCTAGATGAGTACGTTGTCAGAGTGGGGGACATTATGTCATTATATACAGTTGTTGCACGCCTCTTCGTAAGTGCATTGGCAGAGACTTCCAAACAGTTCATCTCTGCAGCCTTTTGATAAGCCCGAGAACTCTCCGAAAACTTTTCGTTCCTCCAATTCTGGCCTCTGGTGCTTTCCCAATTTCCTCCGCCCACCATTGGCGGCTGTGCCCTAAGCTCTGGAATTCCATCCCTAAACCTCTCTGCCTCTCGATCTCTTCTTTAAGACGCACCTTAATACCTACCTCTTTGACCAAGCCTTTGGTCACTTGTCCTAATACCTCCTTATGTGGCTCGTTGTCATATTTTGTCTGATAACACTCCTGTGAAGTGTCTTGGGACCTTTTACTATGCTGAAGGCGCGATATAAATGCAAATCACTGTTGTTGAGAGAACTGCGTGTAGCAGACAGGAATCAATGGGGCAGAAAGTATCTTGAAAAATGTGTATATGTGATACAAAAACACATTTTTAGAGATTATTTCTTTCAGGTATGTTAAAGACAGAAAATAAACATTTTACGATTTGAAAGTGTTCTTCAGCAATCTTTTCGTTAACAAGAGTAGAAATCAGGTGAAGATTGTTTCTGTTAGTCATCAGTTTCTCTGATGGAAACATTAGAATTCTTTATTTTTCTCTTATTGTTGCTTTCTTTTTGTTCATCAGTTTTTACGAATGAATCCCCTGTGCAAAACCCCTCTCTAAACTGACACCAGCATATCTACCGAACAAGACACTCAGGTGACTCGTAGGAGCACGACTGCAATGCAACAATATCTGGGTGGAACTAGAATAAGTTTTTTTGGCGATACCTCCAAGTTGCAGTATCCCCTTTTCTAGAGCATTTTATCAGCCTGTATTAATGAATAAATAAACGCACACTGTGTGAATTGATGTAGTTATTCTGCACCCGTGCAAAATAACAGATATAGTCTGAGATCTTGAATCAACCAAAGGCAGCCTGCCAAACCATCAGTCGTCAGCTGCAAGACAACAAAAGTAATGTAATAATCATATAGGTATTTACAATTTTATACATATGTATGTGTATTTGGGTGTATGTGTCTGTGCACATAGTCGGATGTTTTTATGTGTAGTAGGTCAGATCCAATCAAGAACATTGTGTAAATAGGACAGTTATATCAAACTGGACAGTGATGTGATTTTTTTTTTATTGCAACTTTATTAATAATAATAGTGGATAAATCACATGAGAAAATACTTCAGGTCTTGCCTAAAGGAAAAGATTTTAGAAACAAAACATTTAATGGGCATGGCTTATTTATATCTTGGCATTCTATGTGATATATTAAACATATGTAATCACATTGTAGTGAAAAATATAAGTGCTGTATGGTCTACAACCTAGAATTATTAAATTTTACACTCACTAAACTGAGGGATGTCAGTGCTAGGGGATTATAGAATGTTAGAATGGTTGTAGCACGGAGGAAGGCCATTTGGGGCATCAAGCCTATGCCGGCTCTCTGCAAGAGCACCTCGGCTAGTCCCACTCCCCCGCCCTTTCCCTGTAGCCCTCCAATTTTTTTTCTTTCAGGTACTTATCCAACTCCCTTTTGAAATCCGTGATTGAGTATGCCTCCACCACCCTTTCATGCAGTGCATTCCAAATCCTAACCACTCGCTGTGTAAAAAAGTTTTTTCTTATGTCGTCTTTGGCTCTTTTGCCAATCAACTTAAATCTGTGTCCTCTGGTTCTCGACCCTTCTGCCACTGGGAACAGTTTCTCTCTATCTATTCTGTCCAGACCCCTCATGATTTTGAGCACCTCTATCAAATCTCCTCTCAATCGTCTCTGCTCCAAGGAGAACAACCCCAGCTTCTCCAGTCTATCCACGCAACTGAAGTCTCTCATTCCTGGAATCATTCTCGTAAATCTTTTCTGCACCCTCTCTAAGGCCTTCACATCCTTCCTAAAGTGTGGTACCCAGAATTGGACACAATACTCCAGTTGACGCCGAAGCAGTGTTTTATACAGATTCATCATAATTTCCACGCTTTTGTATTCTATACCTCTTTTCATGAAACCCAGGACCCTGTAAGCTTTTTTTACTGCTTTCTCAACCTGCCCTGCCACCTTCAACGATTTGTGCACATATACTTCTAGCTCTCTCTGTTCATGCACTCCCTTTAGGATTGTACCCTTTGGTTTATATTTCCTCTCCCCATTCTTTCTACCAAAATGTATCAATTCACGCTTTTCTGCATTAAATTTCATCTGCCACGTGCACCCACTCCACCAGCCTGTCTATGTCCTCTTGAAGTCTATTGCTATTCTCCTCACTATTCATTATACTTCACAGTTTTGTGTCATCTGCAAATTTTGAAATTGTGCCCTAAACACCCATGTCCAAGTCATTAATATATATCAAGAAAAGCAGTGGTCCTAGTACCGACCCCTGGGGAATACCACCGTATATGGGATGCAACATATTTTGTCATCCAACGCTAAGCACTCATTCCAAGATTGGATATAGTACAACCAAATGTAAAGTAAAACACCCTCAACTGCCCCATTAATGAGCCATAGACTGAAGATCAGATGAGCACCCCCTACTGCACCAACTGACAATTGCACTTTCCAAACCAACCATCCTTGTGTTTTTTTAAGCAAGACTGACAGTTTAATTCTAATTATGCCAGGTTATGGGTGGTTTTATCATGGCACTTGTCTTGCATGGGACAGCCACGAGAGGCCAGTGTGCTAACCACCTCTACCACTCAGGCCCTCGGTACAGAATTATTGCTGCTGTTTATTATTATTTGCAAAATTTGTTCAAATGTTACCAGTTCACCCACTTCAAAAGGAAACTAAAGCAGTTGGTCGACTTTATATTTATTTTTCTAAGACTGTACTTGTAAAAGGGATACAATGGCTCCAAAACAGCTTGAAGTCTATATTGAAGAGGTATTGAGAAAATTAGACGAGTGTTTTGTTTAATTTTCCAGGGCTGCATAGAGACCATACTTCGTAACACTTTGCAAATTCACACGGCCAAAGCATCTTCAGGCCACGAGACATCTGCAAGGTCCCTTTCCAAAAAGGCTCCAGGCTTAACTGCCAGCTCTGATGCTGCATCGAATTACACATACCTGATTGTGAACTGTAAGGGAATTGAAGACCTTGTCGCATTTTCCTTCCAAAGGATTGTTCCCCCTTGTTTTCTGTTGAAAACGCAGTTTTGCTTATGAATCTGAGTTTACCAGAATACTCGATATTTTTAAAGAAAACCATTCAGACTCTGATGACCTATTGCGTATCTGGAACATTCTGTGACTGTGTTCTGCTCAAAATGCAGAATTAATAGAGATATTTCCTGATATGTGTAAAACAAAAATTGTTAAAGAGCTGAAGATTAAACTCCTGCATGTATGACAACACATTTCTTGCATCGTTTAGAGAACGGACGATCTGTAGTTATGACTCCGATAGCAGTTGGCATGGATGAGTGCAGTTAGATTTGTCCAAGTCAATACCATTGTGTTTGTTAGTAACAGACCTCTGTTGGTCACAGGCCAGGAGCCTGCTGCTCGCTGAACAACATCAGGTGATATCAGTAGCACAGTGTCTCATCTGAACTGAATGATCTGTGAAAAAGCTACCTCGTGTACCAATGGCGTTTGCGTGTATCATCTAATAGAAAGAAAATGAACTGTGGCACGGTGTTATGTGAGGGTCATTGTTTTACATTCTGTATTCATCTGACATTTGCTAGGACTTTTGTTTAACATTAAAGATGTGATATCCTTTTCTAATTACTAAAGTGTCAGTATCTGGACAAGTTTATAGTTTGGATTGTACTCCATATGTTTTTGCCACTGTATGCAGTTTCACATTTAGAGGAGGTCTCATTAACCCTTTGGACATCAATCCCAAATCTAAATTTGGGTTTTCCACAAGTGGAAAAGTAGCCTTCAGAGCCACTTTTCAGCCAATTTAACCTCAGCTTATCAAACATACCCCCATCTTCCAAATGGACATTGGGAGCCAGGAGGAAGAGGAGACTCGTAAAAGACTTGGAAGGTTTTTTATTAAAAGAGAGAACAAAGTTAGAGTATGATGGGCTAGATGTGGCAACACAGTAAAGAAAAGACAGATAGTAAATGGGGACAATAGAGGATGATTTTTATTTATTAAAATTGTGTTTTAAATGTATATTTTAGTTCCACAAGATTAATATTACACTTGTAATACTACTCCTGCTGTTTGAGTAGCTTTACTACAGTCATGCTCATGCTAGCTTCAGTTTCAGATTTGAAATCAAACGAGACTGGTCAGCTCGGTTGGGGAAATCGGAATTTTCCTGGATCTGTCAGAAATATAAAGATTTACATTTATAGCTATTATATCTGTAATCTCTGCCTGAATATATTTTGATTTAAAAAATCTACTTCATCAACTTGACCACTTCCATTTTTGAACCAGAGATTGGAAATTACTGTGTTTTTTTTTCATACAAGTTCCTCTGCTGTTTCAACGGATGTCTTAACCCACTTATTTTAAATGGGTTAAAACCAGTAATGGAAGGGTTTGATGCAAATGCATTGTGTTCTGATTTTAATATCACTCTCAGAAATTTCCAGGTTTGGGTGGCTGTTTTTACATTAGGACTGATTTTCCTGTCCAAAATGCTTAGTTATTGCTCAGTTCCCAGCCACAAAAGAAAGGGAAAGGGGTGGGGTGAAGAAGACTTGTGACCCTCATGTCTCTACCTCCTTTACATTTCTGCAAGTTTTCCAGGGCTTCCCCCGAGGGGAGGGGCAGAGTGCCTGCATCTTCAACTGCATGGATAAAGAACAGCCACGATAATGAGGTGAAAAGGTGTGTTCCCAGCCCTCCTGTCTCCATTTCCTTCCCCAACGCCAGAACATAGGAATTGCTAAATGAAAAAAGACCACGGTCCATCCAGGTCATGCGAATATATGAAACTGACCGTTAGGAATGCTGGTGCATCAGGTCTGTCCCATGCCCATGATGCCTGGAGCATCAGAACTAGACCCTTCCTAACTCCCCCCCCCCTCCCCCGGCAGCATGTAATCTAGGGGGGCAAAAAAAAGTGCAATCAAGGGAAAGAAAAACTCTGGAAAATTCCTTTCCGATCCCTTAAGATCATCAAAACCAGTCCAGGAGATTATATTGACCATGCGTATGTTAACTATTAATCTGCTTCTCTATGATGCAAGCTCTGCCCCAGCAAAGAACTGGCCCGCTTCCCCTTGAAGGCATGCAGAGAGTCAGTGCAAGCCAGCAATGAATTCCAGAGGATGATTACTCTCTGGGAAAACATCATGATCCCTGGTCCTCCCCAATCTATCAAACTGAAATAATCTATCAATAGGCACACAATCCAGCTTTTTCATTATCTTATATCCTCTATTACCTCTAGGTCTGTCTGTGCTGCTGTAAAGTAAATAGGCCCACCTCTTCATGCCAATCTGTGTAACTAAAGTTTGTTAAGCTAGAAATAATTATTGTAGCTTTCTGACCCTTTTCCAAGGCCACTACATCATCCACCATGTGAGCGAACCAAAACTGGGCGCAGTACTCCAGATGCAGTGTAACCAGCAACCTGCATATTAACGGAATGGTCTCTTGATTTGTAGTGAATGGTTCTATTAATATAATCCAATACCCTATTCACTTTGGCTACGGCTTCTCTGCATTCATCAGGACCCTTCAGTGATCTGTGCACATTAACGCCGAATCCTTTTCTTTCTCAACTACTTTCAGTATTGATCCCTGTAAATGATAAGTATATTCTGAGTTAGTCCTACCTACACACATGACATTGCATTTATCTAGGTTAAATGCCATTTGCCATTGTTTGGCCTATTCCCCTAGTCCATTTATTTTTTTTTACAGAAGATTGTACTCCTCTACAGGCTTAACCCGTGCACAAATGTTCATATCATCTGCAAACTTACTGAACATACCCCCAACACTACTGTCCAGGTCATTAATAAAAAAATGACTAGTAGTGCTGTGCCTCACTTCCATCTCTCTTGATCCCATCATTACCTATGATTTGTCACGCTGCTTGTCCGACATCAGCCAAGCCTAATTGTCATTCAGGTTTTGCTGCACATGGGCATGGACTGTTTCATTATTGGAGGAGTTGCGAATAGAACTGAGCACTGCAACCATCAGCAAACATCCCCACGTCTGACTTTATAGGGAAGGGAAGGTAATTGATCAAGCAGCTGAAGGTGGTTTGGTCTAAGACACTGCCCTGAGGAACTCCTGCAGCAATGTCCTGGGCCTGTGACAACCACAACCATCTTTTGTGCTAGGTATGACTCTAGCCAGTGGAGAGTTTTCCCCCTTATTCCCAATGACTTCAATTTTACTAGGGCTCCTTGATGCCACACTCAGTTAAATGCTGCATTGATGTCAAGGGCAGTCACTCTCACCTCACCTCTGGCATTCAGCTCTTTTGTCCATGTTTGGACCAAGGCTGTAATGAGGTCTGGGGCCGAGTGGTCCTGGAAGAACCCAAATTGAGCATCGGTGAGTAAGTGCCACTTGTTAGCATTGTTGTTGGCACCTTCCATCATTTTGCTGATGTGTCCGGCTTTTTTGGACAGGACATACTTGGACAGTTTTCCACATTGTTGGGTAGATGCCAGTGTTGTAGCTGTATTGGAACAGCTTGGCTCTAGGCATGGCTAGTTCTGGAGCACAAGTCTTCAGCACGACAGCTGGGATGTTGTCAGGGCCCATAGCCTTTGCTGTAGTGTGCTCAGCTGTGTCTTGATATCATGTGGAGTGAATTGAATTGGCTGTAGACTGGCTTCTGTGATGATAGGGACCTCAGGTGGATGGTTACAAACACTTCAGCCTTCTCTTTTGCACTCATGCTGGGCTCCATCATCATTGTTGATAGGGATGTTCATGTAGCCTCCTCCTCCTGTTAGTTGTTTAATTGTCCACCACCATTCATTACTGGATGTGGCAGGACTGCAGAGTTTTGATGCGATCCATTGGTTGTGGAATTGTTTAGCTCTGTCTATAGCATGCTGCTTCTGTTGTTTAGCATGCGTGTAGTCCTGTGTTGCAGCTTCCCCGGGTTGGTACCTCATTTTTAGGTACGCCTGGTGCTGCTCCTGGCATGCTCTTCTACACTCCTCATTGAGCCAGGGTTGGTAAAAGGTATAGAGGGAGCAGAATTCTTAAAATGCATTCAGGAGAATATTTTTAGCCAGTATGTAGCAAGCACAAGAGAGGGGGCAGCTCTGGACTTAGTTTTAGGGAATGAAGCTGGGAGGGTTATCAGTGGGAGAGCATTTTGGTGGAAGTGATCATAATTCAGTTGGATTTAGGACAGTTGTGGAAAAGGGCAAAGATAGAGCAGGAATAAAAGTTCTAAATTAGGAAATAATTTTACTAAGCTGAGATGTGATTTAGCCAAAGGAGATTGGAAACAGCTACTTGAAGGTAAATCAGTATCAGAACAGTGGGAGCCATTCAAGGGAGAGATAGTGAGGGTTCAGAGCAAGAATGTTCCCTTAAAGAAAAGGACCCAGTTATTGGCACTGCATTTCTGGCTGTTTGGCTCTTCATTATCACATGACCTGATTGCTGATTTGTCCCCTTGGAGGATAAGCCACACCCAGAAGTGTCTCTGGAATGTGTAATCAGAACCAAGTTCTGAGTGACTTTGCAAAGTGTAATTCAAGCCTTTCTGACTTCAGAACTCCCCTGAAAGCAGTCACAGAGGATAGAGCTCCACAAACCCAGCAAAATAAGAACATAAGAATTAGGAACAGGAGTAGGACATCTAGCCCCTCGAGCCTACTCCGCCATTCAACAAGATCGTGGCCGATCTGGCCGTGAACTCAGCTCCACTTACCCACCCACTCCCCGTAGCCCTTAATTCCCTTATTGGTTAAAAATCTGTTAGTGTGTCACTCAACACTCAGAGTCGGTTCCAACGCCAATGCAGCCTTTATTTTCGCATGCGGGGAGGAAGCCTCAGGACTGGATCCAGGCACTTCTCTCCGACGAACAAAGAAACTCATCGATATTTATATGTTTTACAATAGTTCTTTACAGTTACTCAGCCCACTTCGGTTGGACACAATCCAATCATAACGATTATAGATTACATATAGGTTTCTTTAACCCAATAGAATTCCCCTGATACCTCAGGGGCTGTATGTTCAATTTTTGTCAGCTCGGGCTGATTAATGACCTCGTAATGTGAGGCAGGTTCTCCCCTTATCTCTGTTCCTCGGGGTTTGGCTGTGTGAAGTCACTGATTATACCAGTGTACTATAATGGTTCGTTATAATTATCTTGTATCCAAGGCATTCCTGGTAGTGGGCCTCACAGGGTCATTGCTCGGTCAGCCCCAGTTCATTACTTGACTAACTGGGTTCCCATCATGCTTGGGCAGCCATTTTATATGTGGCCACTTTAAACCTATATGAGTTTAGATATATTCAGCAGGTGCCTAATGCCTACAACAATTCCCTTCTTTCGGTAAAGGGACTAGTCCTAGTCCCCCTTTAACCGACCGCCCTACTTTTATTAGATTTTGTGCACGGCCCGGTACTCTCTGCCTCAACGTGCTGGCCAGTCACGCGGTTTCAGGAGTTCCGGTTGCTTAAATCAAATTAACAAAGGCCAAATCCTCCTGCCCCTTTATTCGATAGGCTTGTTTAGTATCCGGGGACCGGTCATGGGTCCCTCTTCGTCGTGCGTGGTGCCTGCATGCCTGGCAGGCCATTATGCCCCATGTTACTGCTAAGACCAGTATGTGTGAAATTATTCGAATCCAAGGATGGATGTTCACATTTATTCCCCAGTCCCAGACCTTTCTCCACCAACGCTGACTTTGTAAGTCTCCATCGATATCTTCTTCCAGTACTTTGATTTTAGTTTGCAGTTGGTGGTAGAGCTTTACGGATTGACCCACCCTGAGCCTCAATTCTCGTAATACTTCGGTTAGATGTGGGATAGGGACCTGCTCTGGCTCATCATAATCCTGCAAATGATCGTGGAGCTGATCGGTTACATTAATAACTTTGGGCTTCCGGCGCCTAACCTGGGTGATATGCGCTTGCCCGATCGTGACAGGTCGTAGCGGCGCAAAGCAAAAGTTCGGCCGTGGTATCGGGCACTGCAGGTCATTATACCAGTATGAACACTCTGTGGTAGAGATGCAGTATCTTCCCTTCCCTCCGTAGCCTGCCCTCGTGAAGTGCCTGTGTGCGGGCACTATTCCTAGCACACACCCGTCGGTTCGGTTAAACCCGCACTCGTCTAGCTCACCTCGGCCTACCGGGTGAGGGCATACTGTGATCTCCCCCCTTTGCTTGCATTCTGTTAGGGAAAGTCCGATAAGTATGTTGTTTCGACGAATGGCGGAGGTAGTGGTCAGATAGTAACGTATGGAGACATTTTCACGTATTACTCCGATATTCTCTAGTTGGTACAGGGGGAACGGCCCTGAGTCCGGCGTGGCTATAGGGATCATCAGGACTATCCCTATCCCAGTATTCCTACCCATCTGGCAATCTGGAATTGCTGGGTATACTCGGGTCAGTCCCTTCAGAGTACAATTATCCAGTGTCCCCCTCTGGTTAGCCAACTGAGCCAAATGTGAACTGTCTATCCAATCGGGTACTTCCCCGCGTTGGATCTGGTCGAGATTGTGGCGGATCTGTCCCACCATCCACAAACCATAAGCGTGACAGAGTTGCCCCTGTCTTTGCTTTCTTGTATCTTCTTTTTCTCTATCAATGAGGTGATTGATGGTTTTGGCGTGAGCTTCCAGGACTGAGATGCCATCCAACTGGATTTCGGCACCCTCCTTTCCTAGATTGGCTTGGTCTTCCTGGCTTTGCTCCACCCTCTCTAATAACCCCTTCATCACCCCTCTAAGCTATTCCACCCTCTCATTTAACCCTTGTATATCTATCGAGTTTACTACGGAGGTCCCTGTATTGAAACCGGTAGCAACATCATTAACTATTCCCCTCTTTATCCTGGGGGCTGACCCCTGTCCTCGGAATCTACTGGCACCCATTGCATCGGCAGCCTGTTGCATTACAACTCTACTTAATACATTGTACATTTTCCTTGACTGTTCTGTACAGTATTCCGGCATCTGGATGCCTGAAATATTGATCAGGACAGGCACAATTTCATGTTTAACATTATCATACAATAATTCCCCTTCGTTGTACATTACAATCCCATTTTCTTGTCCCTTAGTAGTTATGGGAAAAGGCAGTTCCTCGGGCAATGTAGTGGTTCTTATGGGGCGCAGTGTCGGAGGAGATGAGAAGCATACATACAATGATATTGCAGCCGCCCCCACCTCCTCGTAGTACCCACACAGCCCCGCTCCCTTTTTGCGGATGACTGATTGCTGGGACTGTCCCGGAGGCGCGCAAATTATGCCGAAAGTACAATAATCGGGCCCTTTGACATCCCTCCGTTTCATGCTGCTGCTCCTTATACCTATGGAGCACTGTACACATACCCGGTTCTTATTAGGATTCACTTGTAACCATGCATTAAAATAAGTCCTGTCCTTGCTCCAGTCCTTGGCTGCTGGGATGCACATTCCATCCGTTAAATTAAACAAGACTCCATAGTTCATGTAGTTGTTTATTTCCTGAGTGCGCTGCAATCCGTTGGTATCATCCAGTGTTTGCGTGGGTCTTGAGGTTCCCAGTATCATGAGTCCCCAGAGTCGAAGTCACCACTGCGGTCCCATCTTGGTGAGTGTTTTATCTGAAAATTTTAAACAGATAGCCTGGTCGTCACCAGGTGTTAGGTTCTGGTCTACTTGTGTCGCTGTCACTCTGTGGAATCGGAGGTAAGGATTAGATTAACCATATTCTTTATAGTCGTACCATCTCTATCACTTCATGTCCCTGTCTGGGCTGCCGTCGCTTTTGCGTTTGAGCCTGCTGTGCTCGAGCCTGCACGATGACCCATCTAAATATTATCCAAACTCCAATCAACACCATTGCCACCATTATTCCTCCAAACATCGCTGTCTGCTTTACCGTTAGGTTGGGTTTGTGGACTACACCTACCCACCGTGGGGTACATTGGCTCTATTGCCATAGGTGATGGTGCTATGGCTGCGCACTGCACTATCCGTCTAGTCCCGTTTTTTAAAACATCTCTTCCAGCCTGTTTATCTTAGCTTTTAACTCTTGACCAGCTAGTTCCGTTTTATTTTTATTCTGAATATCCCACCATTTCCTCTGTCTGTCAGGTGAGTCTTCTTTATTTTATTAAGAAATCCAAATGAATAATGTCCAGTATAAAACAGCTTTCAATGGAAAGGGTTAACTCCTTTACAGATTTGTAAGAAAGCCATTACGTGACTTAACGTAATCATCCGAAAAATTCTTTTTTTTTTTAAGTCTTTGTGCCTTTAAAACTTGCTTAGAAATTAGGAATCCGTTGAAACAGAAGAAATCATTAGTAAAGCCATCATAATAAAAGTCTTCTCATCAGCGAAGACGGCATTTTAGAGTAAACTCCAATGTTTTCTTAACTTCTAATTCAAGTACTTGCCAAATAATTTTTTTTTAAAAATTGATTTAAAACGAGACCACACATTTTTAATAGCTATTTTGTTTACTGAAATTCAATTTTTTTTTTTAAATTTCTCTCAGCACCAAATCTAAACTTCTGTGCCAGTTCCATTTTTTCTTTCTGTGCTGAGTTAGCATAGCTTAGATCTTTTCTTCTCGTTATTTTCATACATTCCAACATTTCGTTTTTTTTTACTGTCCCGTTCACTGGGCAAATCTTGTGTTTTATTTCTCTCCCAGCACAAAATCTAAACATCCGTGCCAGTTCCATTTTCTGTAAGAATTTAAAAATTCAGTAAGATTCTCTAATTCCCAGTTTTTTCTTTCTGTGCTGAGTTCGCATAGCTTAGATCTTTTCTCCTTGTTATCTTCAAAACTGTCCTGCTTGTTTAGACTGTTCAGAACTTTTCTTGATAAACACTGTCCATTTTGGAAATCTTTTCAAACTGCATTGAAGCTTTCTCATAATTTAAAATCATTATCAATGTAGAGTGTCTTTTACCTCTTCCAATTTTTTTTCTTTTTCTAATTAAACCAATATCTTTTTCACAGTAAACATCAACTAGTATTTAGTAAGTTATGTCTTTTTCCATCACAAACACATTTTTTTTCAGCACTTATTTAGTACATTACATCTTTTTTTTTCAGATCTCCTTTCTTCAAATTAGGTTTTGTATTTTACACGGAGGGCTCGTGACTCCATAAATTTGTTAATTTAAAATCATGTGTTTACTTTCAAAGTGGCGTCTTTATCTTTTTCTTTTCTCCATAACTGGAATGGAGTCCAGCTTTGAGGGTTTGAGGGCTGCTTTTCGTGATCTCAAAATGCTCCAGTTTCAAAGTCGTTAAAATGTCTCTTCTAAACTGCTAAAGCTTGCTGTTTTTAACATTTTTCAAAAGTCCCTTTTACACTTTCGCAGATAGCTCGCCACTCGCCCAGGAGTTTGACCTGATCCCTGAAGGTATTTCTAGATTGTTTCCAAACCTTTTAGTTTTATATCTCCTTTTTTTCTTTAAGAGATCAGATTTAATTTAATAATTTTTTTTTTGAATCGACCTCAGTATTTTGCTGTGCCTTCTCTGAATATCTCAAAATCCCAATTCAAACTTTGTAATTTCAATCTTTATTTAAAGCTCTTTTTTTTAAGCTAGAAGTTTTTTTTTAAAAGGCATTCTTTATCTCATTCCTAGACTAAATTTATGTCTTTCAACCCAATGTAATCAATCATTGCATGTTTTCTTTCGACAAGTAAGTGAGCGTGTCAAATAAATTCTTTTTTTTTTCAACCACCGGGACCATGTATTTTTTATCTTTTACTCAACAAACCTATCCTTTGTGCATTTCCTAGCTCCGTAACTTATCATCCGAATAAATCTACACCTGCGTTTCTAATTTAAAATGTCTTAAAACTTCCCACGTACAGGACAACATTACAAAGGGTTAAAAAAACTTTCACTCTGTTTAGAAAAGTGGGTGGGGCTAAAATAAACAGACACTTGCATTCCTCTTCCAACCAGGCTTTCGGAAACATGAAAACATTAAAAAATTCATTCCGCAGTCAAAAAAATCACACAAGGACTCTCAACGACAGACATTCATAAAAGTCTCTCTTCATTCAACAAAGCTTATTAATTTTTTTTTTTGGCCGGCTCTATTCTTGGATCCATACTTCACTTAAGATAATCACTATCAGGTTTTTTTTATTTCTTACATATTGATTTACTTCCTCTGTTAGTTTTATGTGGGCTCGCAGTATCAAGACCACAGCCTTTTCATTTTTATTCGCTGGCAGGTCCTGAGGATCCCACCCTGCTCTAATCATTTTCTCGATTAGTTTCTTTTGTTTTTCCGCCAGTTGGCGGGTAAGGGACCCTTCTGGTCCCCACTCGAGGTTACTTGCTTTCGTGGCCATTCCTGGGTAGGACTAGAACCGTTAGGAATCTACTCTCAGAGGTCCGCTTTCTACCTAGCGTAACTTGTAGTAGACCGTCTCCTGGCTACTGTCAGGTCACAAGTTCTGCTGTTACACAAACTTATACAATTCTTAAAACGCGTTTAAGCAATTCCCGCAGTGCTCTACGTATCCTTAACGACTACCTACCACCGCTCTGCCCGTTGGTCTGACCCTGTTCACAGGTTTGGATTCCGTTAGCCGCTGTACACCGCTTGGTTCTACCCCGGGGTATATTTCAAATTACACTACTGGGTCCGGAAGATGTCTTTCGGTATCACGATCCCACGGTCCAAGTGTGTTCCCGGCACCTACTTAGTTCCTGGCTGTCACGTGGGACTAAAGTCCTCTTAATTCAGGCTCAGGCTAGGTGTTTGAGATATTGGATCGTCTCCTCGTGTCGATCAACCAGCATCCACCTTCCGCACCCGTTATAAAATTTTGTTTAAGGTATACTCACCCGGTTTCTCCAAGAGTGTCAGCAACCCCGAAATCCTGTTCGTGACGCCACTGTTAGTGTGAATGTTTTCTCAGAAGAATCACTCAACACTCAGAGTCAGTTCCAACGCCAATGCGGCCTTTATTTTCGCATGCGGAGAGGAAGCCTCAGGACTGGATCCAGGCACTTCTCTCCGACGAACAAAGAAACTCATCGATATTTATATGTTTTACAATAGTTCTTTACAGTTACTCAGCCCACTTCGGCTGGACACAATCCAATCATAACGATTATAGATTACATATAGGTTTCTTTAACCCAATAGAATTCCCCTGATACCTCAGGGGCTGTATGTTCGGTTTTTGTCAGCTCTGGCTGATTAATGACCTCGTAATGTGAGGCAGGTTCTCCCCTTATCTCTGTTCCTCGAGGTTCGGCTGTGTGAAGTCACTGATTATACCAGTGTACTATAATGGTTCGTTATAATTATCTTGTATCCAAGGCATTCCTGGTAGTGGGCCTCACTAGGTCATTGCTCGGTCAGCCCCAGTTCATTACTTGACTAACTGGGTTCCCGTCATGCTTGGGCAGCCATTTTATATGTGGCCATATGAGTTTAGATATATTCAGCAGGTGCCTAATGCCTACAACACTATCTGTGACTTGAATACATTCAATGAGCTAGCCTCAACTGCTTCCTTGGGCAGAGAATTCCACAGATTCACAACCCTCTGGGAGAAGAAATTCCTTCTCAACTCGGTTTTAAATTGGCTCCCCCGAATTTTGCGGCTGTGCCCCCTAGTTCTAGTCTCCCCGACCAGTGGAAACAACCTCTCTGCCTCTATCTTGTCTATCCCTTTCATTATTTTAAATGTTTCTATAAGATCACCCCTCATCCTTCTGAACTCCAACGAGTAAAGACCCAGTCTACTCAATCTAGCATCATAAGGTAACCCCCTCATCTCCGGAATCAGCCTAGTGAATCGTCTCTGTACCCCCTCCAAAGCCAATATATCCTTCCTTAAGTAAGGTGACCAAAACTGCACGCAGTACACCAGGTGCGGCCTCACCAATACCCTATACAGTTGCAGCAGGACCTCCCTGCTTTTGTACTCCATCCCTCTCGCAATGAAGGCCAACATTCCATTCGCCTCCCAAATCCCTGACCCCAGCCCAAGTGCATGCCTCCCTCAGCCGAAGTTCCTTATACCTCCAGCCCACGTTCCTTATGCATCCCCCAGCATCATTCGTGACACCCTCAGCCCAAGTTCCTCACCCCCCCCCCTGCCCTGCCCAACTTTATGACTCCTCCAGCCCAAGTTCTTATCCCCCCCCTTTGCAGCCCAAGTTCCTGACCTTACATCCTCCCCGCAATAGATGGGGCATTGTGTGTGGGTCACGGATTGTTAACAGGTTTATTGGGTATGAAATGAATAGGGGCATCCATATTTCATCCACTCCAACGATGTCCCTTGTCACACATGCACTGAGCTTTCCAAGAAATCGGATGTGGGTGTAAAGGGGGTTGGAAGAACAGGATATGTCTTCTGTGAGTTCCCTCTCTCCCCTCCGATCGCCCCCTCCCGCTTCCATATCTCTCTCTCCCCCGCCGTCTCTCGCTCACTCCCCCGTCTCCCTCTCTCTCCTCCCCTGTGCCTCTCTTCCCCCGCCGCCCATGTCCCTTTCTTCCACCCCCCGTGTCCCTCCTCCACCCGCACCCCGCTGTCTCCTCGCCCCATGTCTCTCTTCCCCCCCCACTCTCTTCCCTGTCTCTCTTCTCTGCCCCCCCCACCCCGTCTCTCTACTCCCCCCCCACCCCACTCTTCTCCCCCCCACCCCCGTCTCTCTTCTCCCCCCCAACCCCCATCTCTCTTCTCCCCCCCACCCCCCATCTCTCTCCCCCCCACCCACCGTCTCTCTCCCCCCAGCCCCCGTGTCTCTCTCTCTCGTCCCAACCCGCCCATCACCTCTCTTCACCCCACCACGCCCGCTCTCCACCTCTTTCTCCTCTGCCCACCACATCTCCCCCACCTGCCGTGCCTCTCTCTCCCCGCCCACCGCCTCTCTGTCTCTCTCCCCCACTACCTCCGATGTTTTCTCTCATACTGAAGATCACAATAGTGCAAAGGCTGGAAGCAAATCCAGTGGCAACGGACTCCATGCAGACTCGTCGGGGCCCGACTTCCGGTTTCAGGTCCGAGGAGTCTGTGCATGTGCTAGAGGCATGGCGTGGGTGGGGGAGTCCAGAGGACGCAGGCGCAGAAAAAAGTGCAAATAATGTAAAGAAAAAGGTGGGACTAGCAAAGCTAGAGACCCCGGGTAGGATAATGAAAATAAGAGAAGCTTATGACAGATACCAAAGGCTCAAAACTGCAGAAACCTTAGAGAAGTATAGAAAGTGCAGGGGTGAAATTAAAAAGGAAATTAGGAAAGCAAAGAGAGAGCATGAAAAAATATTGGCAAATAAAATCAAGGAAAAGCCAAATCTGTTTTATAAATACATTAAGAGCAAGAGGATAACTAAAGAAAGAGAAGGACCTATTGGGGACTATAAAGATAACCTGTGTGGGGAGACAGAAGACGTGCGTATGGTTCTTAATGAATACTTTGCAATGTTCGCATCGTCCCTCTTTTTTGTGAAAACTGATGCAATCCGGGAGGAATGTAAAATATTAGAAGAAATAAATATAGTGAGAGAGGAAGTATTCAGGGATTTAGCAGCTCTCGAAAGTGGATAAATCCCCAGGCCCAGATGAAATGTATCCCAGGGTGTTAAAAGAAGCAAGGGAGGAAATAGCAGAGGGTCTGACCATCATTTTTCAATCCTGTATGGCGAGAGGTGTGATGCTGGAGGATTGGAGAACTGCTAACTATGTACCATTGTTTAAAAAGGGAGAAAGGGATAGACTGAGTAATTACAGGCCAGTCAGCCTAACCTCAGTGGTGGGAAAATTATTGAAACAAATTCTGAGGGACAGGATAAATCTTTATTTAGACATACACATAGATTAATCAAGGTCAGTCAACATGGACTTGTTAAAGGAAGGTTGTGTCTGACTAACTTGATTAAATTTTTTGAGGAGGTAACAAGGAGGATTGATGAGGGTAGTGTGTTTGATATAGTGTATTTGGATTTTAGCAAGGCTTTTGATAGGTCCCACATAGCAGACTGGTCACAAAAGTGCAAGTCCATGGGATCCAGGGTAAAGTGGCAAGTTGGAGCCAAAATTGGCTCAAAGGCAGGAAGATGTCTAAATAAAGAATAAGGTTGATGGATGTTTTTGTGACTGGAAGGCTGTTTCCATTGGGGTTCCGCAGGGCTCCCTTGCTTTGTGTGTTATATATCAATGATTTGGACTTGAATGTAGGGGGTATAATTAAAACTTTGCAGATGATTCAAAAATTGGTCATGTGGTTGATAATAGAAGCATAGAAACATAGAAAATAGGTGCAGGAGTAGGCTATTCAGCCCTTCGAGTCTGCACCACCATTCAATATGATCATGGCTGATCATGTAACTTCAGTACCCCATTCCTGCTTTCTCACCATACCCCTTAATCCCTTTAGCCATTTGAATATATCTAATGAACTGGCCTTAACAACTTTCTGTGGTAGAGAATTCCACAGGTTCACAATTCTCTGAGCGAAGAAGTTTCTCCTCATCTCGGTTTTAAGTGGCTTACCCCTTATCCTTAGACTGTGACCCCTAGTTCTGGATTTCCCCAACATCAGGAACATTCTTCCTGCATCTAACCTGTCCAATCCTGTCAGAATTTTATATGTTTCTATGAGATATCCTCTCATTCTTCTAAATTCCAGTGAATATAAGCCTAGTCGATCCAGTCTTTCTTCATATGTCAGTCCTGCCATCCCAGGGATCAGTCTGGTGAACCTTCGCTGCACTCCCTCAATAGCAAGAATGTCCTTCCTCAAATTAGGAGACCAAAACTGAGCACAATATTCCAGGTGAGGCCTCACCAAGGCCCTGTACAACTGCAGTAAGACCTCCCTGCTCCTATAATCAAATCCTCTCGGTATGAAGGCCAACATGCCATTTGCCTTCTTCACCGCCTGCTGTACTTGTGTGCCAACTTTCAATGACTGATGTACCATGACACCCAGGTCTCGTTGCACCTCCCCTTTTCCTAATCTGTCACCATTCAGATAATATTCTGCCTTCCTGTTTTTGCCACCAAAGTGGATAACCTCACATTTAATCTACATTATACTGCATCTGCCATGCATTTGCCCACTCACCTAACCTGTACAAATCACCCTGCAGCCGCTTAGCATCCAGCTCACATTGCCACCCAGCTTAGTATCATCTGCAAACTTGGAGATATTACATTCAATTCCTTCATCCAAATCATTGATGTATTTTGTAAATAGCTGGGGTCCCAGCACTGAACCCTGCGGCACCCCACCAGTCACTGCCTGCCATTCTGAAAAGGACCCGTTTATTCCCACTCTTTGCTTCCTGTCTGCCAACCAGTTCTCTATCCACGTCAATACATTACCCCCAATACCATGTGCTTTAATTTTGCACACTAATCTCTTGTGTGGGACCTTGTCAAAAGCCTTTTGAAACTCCAAATACACCACATCCACTGGTTCTCCTTGTCCACTCTACTCGTTACATCCTCAAAAAACTCTAGAAAATTTGTCAAGCATGATTTCCCCTTCATAAATCCATGCTGACTTGGACCGATCCTACCATTGCTTTCCAAATGCGCTGCTATTACATCTTTAATAATTGTTTCCAACATTTTCCCCACTACTGATGTCAGGCTAACCGGTCTATAATTCCCTGTTTTCTCGCTCCCTCCTTTTTTAAAAAGAGGGGTTACATTAGCTACCCTCCAGTCCATAGGCACTGATCCAGAGTCTACCAATGACTACCAATGCATCCACTATTTCTAGGGCCACTTCCTTAAGTACTCTGGGATGCAGACTATCGGGCTCTAGGGATTTATCGGCCTTCACTCCCATCAATTTCCCTAATGAAGAAAGCTGTAGACTGCAGAAAGATATCAGGTGGGCAAAACAGTGGCAAATGAATTCAATCCGGAGAAGTGTGAGGTAATGCATTTGGGGAGGGCTAACATGGCAAGGGAATGTACAATAAATAAGAATAAATAAATGGTAGGCTACGGAGTAGTGTAGAGGAACAGAGGGACCTTGGAGTGCCTGTCCACAGATCCCTGAAGGTAGCAGGCCAGATAGATATGGTGGTTAAAAAGGGATACTTGCCTTTATTAGTCGAGGCACAGAATATAAGAGCAGGGAAGTTATGTTTGAACTGTATTTGGATTTTAGCAAAGCTTTTGATAAGGTCCCACATAGCAGACTGGTCACAAAAGTGAAAACCCATGGGATCCAAGGCAAAGTGGCAAGTTAGAGTACAGCGAGAGTACTGTGTACAGTTCTGGTCACCACATTACAGTAAAGATGTTATTGCACTAGAGAGGGTACAGAGGAGATTTACGAGGATGTTGCCAGGACTAGAAAATTTTAGCTATGAGGGTAGACCTAATTGAGGGGTTTAAAATTATGAGGAGCCTGGATAGAATAGATATAAAGAACTTGTTCCCCATAGCAAAGGGGTTAATAACCAGTGGGCATAGATTTAAAGTAATTGGTCGGAGGTTTAGAGGGAATTTGAGGGGAAATGTTTTCACCCAGACGGTGGTTGGGTTTGGAACTCAATGAAAGGGTATTAGATGCAGAAACCCTCATAGCATTTAAAAAGTACTTGGATATGCATTTGAAGTGCGTAACCTCCAATGCTACGGAAAGTGGGATTAGACTGGATAGCTCTTTGTTGGTTGGCACGGACACGATTGACCAAATGGCCTCCTACTGTGCTGTGAATTTCTATGATTCTATAATTCTATGGTCCCCTGGCTTGATGGTAATCGTAGAGTTAGGAATATGCCAGGCCATGAGGTTACAGATTGTGGTGGAATACAATTCTGCTGTTGCTGGTCACCCATAGTGCCTCATGGTTGCCCAGTTTTGAGCTGCTAGACCTGTTCTGAATCTATCCCATTTTGCACGGTGGCTGTGCCATACAACATTCTGGATGGTGTCCTCAATGTGAAGACTTTGTCTCCACAAGGACTGTGCGGTGGTCATAGCTACCAATACTGTCATGGACAGATGCATCTGTGACAGGTAGATTGGTAAGGACGAGGTCAAGTAGATTTGTCCCTCGTGTTGGCTCTCACCACCTGCTGGCAGCTATGTCCTTAAGGATCAGCCTGCTCGGTCAATAGTGGTTCGACTGAGCCATTCTTGGTGATGGACATTGAAGTCCCCACCCTTGCTACCCTCAGTGCTTCCAAGTGGTGTTCAACATGGAGGAATAGTAATTCATCAGCTGAATGAGGACGGTAGATGGTATTCAGCAGGAAGATTCCTTGCCTATGCTTGACCTAAAGCCATAAGATTCCATGGGATCTGGAGTCAATGTTGAGAACTCTCAGGGTCAATCCCTCCTAACTATATACCACTGTGCCCGCACCTCTGGTGGTTTGTCCGGTTTTATTCTTATTATTGTTTTCTGTAGCGGTTTGGTACAACTGAGTGGCTTGCTTGGCCATTTCAGAGGGCAGTTAAGAGTTAGCATATGTGCCTGGAGTCACGTATAGACCAGACTAAGTAAGGATGACAGATTTCCTTCCCAAAAGGGCATTGGTAAACCAGATGGATTTTTACGACAATCTGGTAGCTAGTATCACCATTACTGATACTAGCTTTTTATTCCAGATTTATTTAATTAACTGAATTTAAATTCCCCATTCGTCTGGATCATTAGTCGAGGCCTCTGGAATACTAGTCCAGTAATATAACCACTATGCCACCATTCCCGATGGGATTAAAGGCTCAGTTTCAGAGTGGATACGTCATTTAAAAGATCCCATTGGTATGATGAAGCTAGTGCATGCCAAGCAAGCAAGCCGTTGGCACCACTGGCACTTCGATATGGCATCGTATCACTCTATTCAGGCTTCAGTCCAGTTAATGCAACGAGTCACTACCAGTAGTGCAGCAGCGAGTGAATACATTATCAACACCTTGGAGTCGGAGATCACATTTCAATAAATATTGGCTCCAATTTCCAGTGTAAGTGAAGTGAAATAGATCTTTGGTAATGGTTTGCTGGCAACATTCATAAATGTTGTGCTGTTGAATGCTAGATTGTAGACCTAGCTCCAAGTCTATACATGACAACCTAGAAAATAACAAAAGCTGACCAATAGCCTCAAAAAATGTCACACCTCCAAAAAAAAGCCAATAATTCAATAACAATACTGATGTGAAAGTAAGTACAGTAGCTACAAAGGGCTTTGTAACTTCAGTGGTAGATATACCCAACATACCTTCTCTTGTTTTAGAGGGTAAAAAATACAAAAACCATAATATTGAAGGCATCAAATTATTTGTGCATTTCTAGGTAGCATATGCCTCCCCCCAAAAGTTTTGATTACATTAAAAATTATGCATCATTTTTCATGTTGAGCAGCTTTATAACAAACAGTTAGAATTTTTAAAATGTAAAAGTGCAAAACAAAGTGATATGTGTTCTCAACAGACCAACCACAGCATGTCCATGTTGGCACTTTACTCCCTCCCCACCTCCTTTCAGTTAATGCCAGCACTCTCCTTCCTCCCCAAGCCAAAAGAAGCACTGCAAGCTTCTCTAAAACACAACTTGCAGCTTTGCCTCCTTCCCTCTCCCCTTCATCGTCATCTATTTCCTCCTTCAATTGCCATCCACTTCCCGTCTTTTATCATCGATTTAACCCTTCAATTGCCATCCATTTCTCATCCCCAGTGTTCTACTCCTAGCTGAGTCTGACTGCTGATGTACCAGACTGGATCTCTCTCTCCTTTCGACACAGCTGCAATGCTGTGGCTGGGACTGAGGCCTCTGTACAAGAACTGGGAAATATAGTGTATAGTGCCGAGTGTAGAAGGATACCCAGTATGATACATCAGTAGCTGCACTTGCGTAGAAGCAGCATTAATTTTTGTCAGCGAATACTGAAGTGGTAACATTGATAATGAAACACTGATAATGGACTTGTGTTTATCCAGCAGTGTGGGGCATCACTACGTAACAAGGTATATCATGTCTGCTGTCATGAATATGATTGTTGTTCTTAAGAGATTTTACAAATTTGCCCTGCAGAATTTTCTGTCCATTCATTTATAATGGATAGAAAACCCTGCGGACATCCAGAGCTCCGCGGCAGCAGCATGAATGAATGAAATCTACCCTTTCTTTTCCAATTTCCTCCTCCTTTCCCCTTCCTTTCCTGATGATAATTGTGGTGTATGTAGCACACAAATCACTGACTCCACACGGTCTGGTGTAAATCTAACTGCTGGGACCTTCGTCCTTTATTGTTCAGCTCCAGAGTGCCTCTCAGGTGTGGTGGTCAGCCTTATATAGCACCTGTTGCAGGTACTACCAGGGTTTCCCACCACAGCGCCCTCTGTGGTGTGGCATAGTGCTTACATTACGTTTAAGGTACTGGGACGATACACACATCATTACATAACATCACCTTCCCCCCCCGACCAGGACGCAGGACAACGATATACACATCATTACATAGCATCACACTTGTCCAACGGAAGGCAGGTGGGCATAGACAGTGCGTTAGTATGGTACATATTATCTAGTACATTAACTGGTTATTGACTGGTAACGGATCCTTGATTTCCTTGTTAGCCGTTATCATTAATTGTACTTCATCCATTATTTTACACAAATACAGTGGCCATTCAGCATTAAAAAAGTAATTCTTATTATAAATTCACTATCTCACATTAACATAGCTCATTTTAGACTCGCTCTGCCTTACAGAAGTCCTTTGTGGGGACCATCTCTTGGTAAGGCCCTTTTAAGACTCCCAGGTGTATTTCCTTTTTAAGGCGCCATCTTTGATGCAGGAGGATTCCACGAGGCTTCTCCTTGGGTGCCGCCATCTTTGATGCTCTGCTGCTCTGACACGATGCCACCGCCATCTTCTTCTCTGCCGCTCTGGATGCCCTCCGCCGTCGCAGCCTCCGCTCCCCTCTGCTGCCACCTGACTTGCCGCCTCTCCTGCGGCCGTCGTGGCCTCTCCAGCAGCCGCACTTGCCGCGTCCCCCGCGGCCTCCGTAGCCGCCGACCTCCAGCTGCTGCCGCCGCCCAACGCTAACAGCTCCTCGGCGGGGCTCTTCCGAACCGCCGGCCTCTGGATCCCTCAGCACCCCGCCGGCTCACTCCCCCCCCACTAGGCCCCTCTGTGCAGGGATGCTTGCCTGTGGGGGCTGAGGCTGCAGGATCTCGGTGTGAGGTCCAGGCCTGGGGCTTGCTCTGCTTGCCTGTGGGTGGATTGAGGCTGCAGCTCCAGCTCGGTCGGCGCTGCTCTCTGGGGACCCGGGGCACGGCAGCACCCCGGGGAGCAGCAGCCTGTGGAGTGATGAAGTTTTCCCAGCTCCCACGGACCGTCCCCATCCACCTCCGGCCGAGGAGTGTCGGCCCATCGCCTGCAACGACCCACAAAGGTAAAGCGTGCGTCTCGTCCCCGTGGGATACCTGCACCTCCGCTCTGCCAAGAACAGGTATCAGTTCCCTGGTGTAGATACGCAGCTTCACCGTGACCGGGACCAGCTTGGGTCGTGCAGCTGGGTTAATCCACAGTTTATCAAAAGTTCTCCGACTCATCAACGACGGACCCGAGCCCGTGTCCACTTCCATACTCACAGGGACTCCGTTGATTTTTACTTCCCTTATCACTGGGGGCGAATCGTCAGTACACGTGTGCAGTCCCAACACCTCATCATCTTCTACCTGCTCCTCGCTGAACAGTAGATCATCCCCCATCTCCTCAGCCACATGGTGAGTCTGATTTCTTTTACACAAACGCTGAAGGTGGCCTTTACCGTGGCAGGTATTGCACGTGTATTCCGCAAACCTGCATCGGTGAGCCCCATGGCTTCCTCCACAACGCCAGCATGGTGCTGCTTGATTGGCCCCCCCTCAGCGGACTCTGAGTTCCAGGATCCCGAGGTCCGTGCTCTCTGCGCCGGGCAGAGCCACGTTCTGCAGTTTTGTCCGTGGTGGGCGCTATCCTGTGGACAGTGCCTGCCGGGTTCGAGACTGTGTGGATCATTTGCTTGGTGCTGCAAGTCGAGGTCATATGTGCCCGGCTGATGGTGATGGCCTTTGTCAGAGTGACTGTGGGTTCCGTGGCTAGCAGCTTGTGAAGGAGGCCCTTGTGGCCAATCCCCATAACGAAAACGTCCCACAACGCCTCGTCAAGGTGTGCACCAAAATCACACGGCGCCGCGAGTCTCCTGAGGTCCGCAGCATATTTGGTGACATCCTGGCCCTCGGGTCTGCAGTGATGGTAAAATTTGTATCTGGCCATGAGGATGCTCTCCTTCAGTTTCAACTGGTCACGAATGAGTTCCGTCAGCTCCTCGTATGACTTGTCCCTGGCGTTCCCAGGTGTCAGCAAATCCCTGACGAGACATTAAACCTCATCTCCACAACTGGAAAGCAATATCGCCTTACGCTTCTCTCTCAGTGCGTATGTGTCCTCCGTCAGGTCGTTTGCTGTGAAGTAGTACTCGAGCCTTTCCATAAAGGCCTCCCAATCATTGCCCACGGTAAAATCCTTTAGCGAGCCCAGATAGCCATGGTTGCGTGGAGTTCGTCCGCTTCCTCATTGCCAATGTGGTGTATGTAGCACACAAATCACTGACTCCACACGGTCTGGTGTAAATCTAACTGCTGTGACCTTCGTCCTTTATTGTTCAGCTCCAGAGTGCCTCTTAGGTGTGGTGGTCAGCCTTATACGCACCTGTTGCAGGTACTACCAGGGTTTCCTACCACAGCGCCCTCTGTGGTGTGGCATAGTGCTTACATTACATTTAAGGTACTGGGACGATACACACATCATTATCTGTCCATTCATTTATAATGGATGGAAAACCCTGCGGACATCCAGAGCTCCGCGGCAGCAGCATGAATGAATGAAATCTACCCTTTTCCAATTTCCTCCTCCTTTCCCCTTCCTTTCCTGATGATAATGACTGGGATAATGTTCTGTGGGTGTAAGTAGTTTCCCCAAATAGCCATTCAGCCACCTCTTTCCCCACCCCCAGACATGATCACACGTGGCCCCAAAATTCAAGACTCACAATCCATCACCAGAAGCATAATGAGGCCTGACTTCTGCCCACCCAATTTCCTTGACACTAACCCCATCAAAAATCATGGGACCAACAAATTTTAATATTTCTGAGTGGGATAAAGTCATGAGCCCTGCCAGCAATTGGTTCAGTGTGCCTGGGAAGGCCAGAAAAAATTGTGCGGTGGGGAGGAAGTCTTATGAGGTGCAGTTGCAGCAATTAAAGCTGGACTTGCACTTAAAGCAGAACCAACGGGCATGAGGGTGAAGAGATAGCTTCAACAGGATCAAGTTGAAGGAGAACAGCAAACTTCTCACAATGATATAATCCTCTGACTGAAATTAGGGGCAGTGGGGATGCAATAATGTGTGTGGATGGCAAGTAACCTGCCAATGCAGCTGCCAGGACCATTTGGCGCAGGCAATAACTGGCATCGCCCTAACTCCCAGGACTCCCCTCCAGTGCAGGAAGAAGTTTAATGATCTCGCAAGATCAGCAAAGGTAAGTGTGATTGCAACAAGACACCACTTGGTTATAGAACAAACTTTGCAGACTAGAGACTGATACTAACCCTAAAAATGCAACAACAAACTTAGGGGCATAACCTTGTAAATGAACTATACAGACGCCTTTACATGGAACAATTATATGGCTATCGGATCCTGCAGTACATGTATGTTCTTTGAAGAATCATTTTCTGTATGGGAACTCCATAAGAGAAGTAATACAAATTCTCCAGTAATGAGCATATAAACTTGTCACTGACTGAAAGTAACAAACATTCTGTTCTCATGCAGGAGAAAATTTGCAGGAATGACAAACTATAGCAGGAGTGACAGCAGACATTCATCCACTAACCCAGCAGGAGGACACAGCAATTCAGATACTAGGATCCCACTCAGCTGAGGTGAAAAGTAAAGACTTAGTCGGAGTTAAGTTACATTGTTAGGACCATGCAAGAATTTCTGCATCACATGTGACTTGTGGCATGCTCCATCTGAGAATGAACTACACTGTTAGTGGTCACAATGCATGAAAACATTTTCAAATTTATAGCATTATCATCCCTCACATTAATAAGCTTATATGTTCACAAAAGGCATTTCTCTCCCTTGTTGAAGCTAGGGTGCTAGCACTCCAGTGTATGAATGGAGAAATGTGATCATAAACTCATTGATACATCATTAATTTTTTGGGACAAATCAGCATTTTACATTCAAATGAATTTAATCTAGCCTCAAGAATTGAATTTGTACAGGCAGCGTGAATTCAACTGTCCCCAGTTATTCCACTTAGTAGCTCTGGATACACATCTATACCTGTGTGCATCTATGTATATATGCATGTTTTGGAATGTAAATATTTTATATACCCACACACTGCACATTAACCAAATAATTTAGAAAAACAAAATGAGTGGAATTGCTGATATGCACAATGATGAGAGGGGGGATGGTACATATTGCTACATCAAGTTTCACATCTTGCATCAGAGCTGAGGAAATAAACAACCACAATTGTTGCACTTATTCTAAAATTTGCCATATGAGTTCATGATTCCATGGTGTGCCTCTTCTCAAGATATTGAGTCTTGCAAGGATGTTCCATTGACCTGAGGTGGTTGCTGGGTCCTTTTTTACTCTCTAGCCTCTTCCCATGCCTCCGCCCCACCCCCCCCCCCCAAATTTACCCAATGTGTCATTCTCACATTATTCGCTTGAATTTTATCTTACCCTTCCATTTTTTCACCCCAATCCTTCCCTTTCATACCTAACCATTACTTCTTGATTTATCTCGGGGCCCAAATTGCCCCTCTCCTTAAGGTCCATACCGCCTCTAAGAGCCGACCAGGGGCAGGCGGATGGGCTGACCCATCAGAAATTACCCTGGACGGCGGAAATAGGTTTCCGCCCCTGTCAGCGTACTTGCACTGTCGGGCATGCGCCGACCCTCATCGCCCCACAAGGGAAATTGCCCTGCGGGAGCGGAGCGACCACTGGTCGGTTCCCCCCCACAGCTTTTCCTGGTGGGAAGCTACCAGCGGCTGGGTGGCGCATCCGCCCTTAAAGGGGAGGGCGCACCGCTGCAGCCGCAATTTTATTTTAATTGTCGGTGGACTCTGAAGTCGGCCCGACAATGGCAGCCATGGGTTCGGACGAACCGCCAACAGGCAGCCCGGCACCCCCTCTTGGGTACCGGGCCGCTGGCCTGGCCGAAGCCCTCCCTGGTGACTCCGTGGGCACCACTGAAGTGGCTGCAGAGCTCGCAGCAGCCCTCCCCTTTAACTGAAGGGGAGGGACATTGCTATGCGTCATTCTTACATTATTCTCTTGAATTTTATCTTACCCTTCCATTTTTCCACACCAATCCCTCCATTTCATACCTAACCATGATTTCTTGATTTATCTTGAGGCCCAAATTGCCCCCCTCCTCAAGTTGAAGTGACACATTCGGTCAGCGCGGCGCTGATAACAGCGCATGCCTTCCGCCCTGCTCCCGACGCACTTCCGCCCAAAACACCGCCATTTGGCGGGGGGGGAGGGGAGGACAATTTCGACTCCTTATCTTCTCTCCTCTTTTCAACCTTTCTAGTGTTATACAGTATAGCCCTTGGCCCTTCACCTAGCTCTTTCAATATCAAAAACTGAGTGTTATGATTTGTCTCCGTGCAATACTCAGCCATAACAGTGACAGACTGACTATTTTACCAAGATATTGCTTATAGTACAAATTATATAAAATAACAAAATACATGTTAAAGTCTATAATCCAATCTTTGAAATTGCAGTCTATTATTATCTCTTCCATGATCTGTAAATTAATTATTTTGAGGGCATTGTTGATCACTGTGCATTTGGGCATTTGTCTACATTGTATGCTGAGTGCACATAGCCAGCTCCACCTATTTATTTAATCATGCATATTATTTTCCTATGTTAAATTCTCATCAATACCCTTTACAAGTTCAATGTGATTGGCTGACACATACATGTCACTGAACCAGTACTAAATGTGCATTTGGATATATTTTTCTGTATTGTTTTCTGATGTAGGGGGTCAACTTTGCGAGTAAAATTTAAGGGGTTTAAATTTGTTGATTTGATGCCTAAGCAATGGGTTGGTTTGAACGATTTATAAACCAATTAATTGGTTACTTAAGTGGTGTGATTAGCTGTTCTCTGATTATGTTTTTCTGTGATTGTTGGACGATTGTGTAAATTAAGGCAGTACAAATTAGAATTTACTAGCAACAGCATAGTCTTGAACAGCAAGAGACCAGTGGAGTTTGAAATGTCAGAGGCATTTGGAGTTTAGCCTCAGTGAGTTCCGTCTTAGGAGTTTAATCTTGAGGTGCAGTTGCTCTAAAATTATACATGAGAATTTAAATCACTAAGTTATTATATTTGATTTTATTAAACTTTTAAAAAGATAACAATTTGTTTAAGAAAAAGGGGATATCTGAACTCTGTGATGTGTGATACCTGCACAGTATGGGAGATCCTGGATGCTTTGTTTGTGTTGGAAGATCACACATGCAGGATATGTTTCCAACTGCTTGTAACCTTGGTGTCATATTTGACCCTAAGAGGAACTTCCAATCACATATCTACGCTATCACTAAGACCGCCTATTTCCACTTTGTAACATCGCCCAACTCCTCCCCTGCCTCAGCTCGCCTGCCTCTAGACTTGACTATTCCAATACACTCCTGGCCAGCCTCCCATCTTCCACCCTCCATAAACGAACTCATCCAAAACTCTGCTGCCCGTATCCTAACGTATCAAATCCCATTCACCCATCACTTCTGTGCTCATGGTTAAGATTTTAAAATTCTCTGTCTTGTTTTCAAATCCCTCCATGGCCTCATCGCTCCCTATCTCTTTAACCTTCTCTAGCCCGACAATCCTTCGATATAACTCTTCCTATTCTGGCCTCTTGCGCATCCCCAATTTTAATTGCTCAATCATTGGTGAGCATGCCTTCAGCTGATGAGGCCCTAAGCTCTGGAATTCCTTCCTTGAACCTCTCCACCTCTCTTTCCTCCTTTAAGATGCTCCTTAAAACCTACCTCTTTGACCAAGCTTTTGGTGTCTGCTCTGACTCCTTATGTGACTTGGTGTTAAATTTTATTTGTTAATGCTCCTGTGAAGCACCTTGGGATGTTTTACTACATTAAAGGTGCTATATAAATGCAAATTGTTGTTGTTGTATATAAGGTTAAAGTTTTTGATATTGAGGAGGAGCGCGGTATATCCTGTCACAAACAGGAGGCTGAAGGGCTTGTGACGTGCACATTCTAGGAGGCAGCAGCTAGCAGGCAGAATCAGATAATGAGGAAGGGGTGACCATCCATTGATGTAGGATATAGGAGACAGTGCTGCTTCTTCTCCCACCACCGAAAGTGTTGAACTGACAAACAGGTATTCAGTAATAAAAACCTGTAATAATGACGACTCAGAGAAGGCCAGCCATGAGCAAAACCAGTGTAGCAACAATGTTCCCTCTAAGCTGTGCGGCCAGGTGGTCGCTCTCTTCTGGTCCCGCACACCCGGCTTTTTCTTCATTACAACAGAGACGACACTTCAAAAAGTACTTCATTGGCTGTAAAGAGCTTTGGGATGTCCGGTGGCCGTGAAAGAAGCTATATAAATGCTTGTCTTTATTTCTTTTTTTTTTCAATGTTAAATTTTGCGCATGTGCAATGTGTGAATAGGCTACAATGGGGCCGCACACCCAAAACAAATTTGGCAGGGACGTTGTGTAGCAACTGTTTTCAAAAGATCGAGTGAAGAGTGAAAACACAGTCGTAATCGGGAATTCCGTAGTCATTGGAATTTAAAGTGCTGTGTGGAGTGGTTGCTTTCCAGGTAAGAGGGAGAAGGATATTAATAAGTGGGTGACAAAAGGTTTTGGAGAGAAAAGAACAGCCCGAAGTTGTGGTAGGAAACATAGAAACATAGAAAATAGGTGCAGGAGTAGGCTATTCGGCCCTTCGAGCCTGCACCGCCATTCAATATCATGGCTGATCATGCAACTTCAGTACCCCATTCCTGCTTTCTCTCCAAACCCCTTGATCCCTTTAGCCGTAAGGGCCACATCTAACTCCCTTTTGAATATATCTAACGAACTGCCTCAACAACTTTCTGTGGGAGAGAATTCCACAGGTTCACAATTCTCTGAGTGAAGAAGTTTCTCCTCATCTCGGTCCTAAATGGCTTACCCCTTATCCTTAGACTGTGACCCCTGGTTCTGGACTTCCCCAACATCGGGAATATTCTTCCTGCATCTAACCTGTCCAATCCCGTCAGAATTTTATATGTTTCTATGAGATCCCCTCTCAATCTTCTAAATTCCAGTAAATATAAGCCTAGTTGATCCAGTCTTTCTTCATATGTCAGTCCTGCCATCCCGGAAATCAGTCTGGTGAATCTTCGCTGCACTCCGTCAATAGCAAGAATGTCCTTCCTCAGATTAGGAGACCAAAACTGTACAAAATATTCAAGGTATGGCCTCACCAAGGCCCTGTACAATTGCAGTAAGACCTCCCTGCTGCTATACTCAAATTCTCTCGCTATGAAGGCCAACATGCCATTTGCCTTCTTCACCGTCTGGTGTACCTGCATGCCAACTTTCAATGACTGATGTACCATGACACCCAGGTCTCATTGCACCGCCCCTTTTCCTAATCAGTCACCATTCTGATAATATTCTGCCTTCCTGTTTTTGCCATCAAAATGGATAACCTCACATTTATCTACTTTATACTGCATCTGCCATGCATTTGTCCACTCACCTAACCTGTCCAAGTCACCCTGCAGTCTCTTAGCATCCTCCTCACAGTTCACACTGCCACCCAGCTTAGTTTTATCTGCAAACTTGGAGATATTACATTCAATTCCTTCGTCTAAATCATTAATGTATATTGTAAATAGCTGGGATCCGCCCAGCACTGAACCTTGCAGTACCCCACTAGTCACTGCCTGCCATTCTGAAAAGGACACGTTTATTCCTACTCTTTGCTTCCTGTCTGCCAACCAGTTCTCTGTCCACATCAATACATTACCCCCAATACCATGTGCTTTAATTTTGCACACTACTCTCTTACGTGGAACCTTGTCAAAAGCCTTTTGAAAGTCCAAATACACCACATCCCTTGTCCACTCTACAAGTTACATCCTCAAAAAATTCTAGAAGATTTGTCAAGCATGATTTTCCTTTCATAAATCCATGCTGACTTGGACCGATCCTGTCACTGCTTTCCAAATGCGCTGCTATTACATCTTTAATAACTGATTCCAACATTTTCCCCACTATCGATTCTCAGGCTAACCAGTTTATAATTCCCTGTTTTCTTTCTCCCTCCTTTTTTAAAAAATGGGGTTACATTAGCTACCCTCTAATCCATAGGAACTGACCCAGAATCTATAGAATGTTGGAAAATGACTACTAATGCATCCATTATTTCTAGCGCCACTTCCTTAAGTATTCTGGGATGCAGATTATCACGCCCTAGGGATTTATCGGCCTTCAATCCCATCAATTTCCCCAACACAATTTCCTGACTAATAACGATTACCTTCAGTTCCTCCTTCTCGCTACAGCCTTGGTCCCCTAGTATTTCCGGAAGGTTATTTGTGTCTTTCTTAGTGAAGACAGAACCAAAGTATTTGTTCAATTGGTCTGCCATTTCTTTGTTCCCCATTATAAATTCACCTGATTCTGACTGCAAGGGACCTACACTTGTCTTCACTAATCTTTTTCTCTTCACATATCTATAGAGGCTTTTGCAGTCAGTTTTTATGTTCCCTGCAAGATTCCTCTCATACTCTATTTTCCCTCTCCTAGTTAAACCCTTAGTCCTCCTCTGCTGAATTCTAAATTTCTCTCAGTCCTCAGGTTTGCTGCTTTTTCTGGCCAATTTATATGCCTCTTCCTTGGATTTAACACTATCCCTAATTTCCCTTGTTAGCCACGGTTGAGCCACCTTCCCTATTTTATTTTTACGCCAGACAGGGATGTACAATTGTACAATTGTACAATGCTGGCCTCTCAAATTTAAATGAGCAAGTTGAGATACTGCTAACCTGCTAAGTATTTCCAGCATTTTCTGCTTTTATCTACGAATTCCAGAATCCACAGTATTTTGCCTCTGAGAAGACCACTTGCTCACAGTCCTGGAAAGCACAGTCCTGGAGATGAAACAGAGGCAGCAAAGGGGACAAGCTGCTCGCAGAGGTAAGAGAAAGAAGCAGAAGAGGAAAACACAGAAGAGGAGGAAGCGGAAGGAAAGAAGCAACCCAGAAAGCCCCTTTCTGGCCGGGATATCCGGGATGGGATCATCCGCCTGTGGTACCAGTGAACAGAACTCCAATTCCCCTTTGAACATTAGGCTCACAGCTTACCTTCCCTCTGTTACTGACAATCACACCGTCCTCTTGGCCACAATGCTGAATTAAAAGCTACCACAAAGCAAACTTTCCAATCCAGTTTTATCCATAAATGCATCCAATATATAATCAAGAAATCAACTCATCACCCTTGTGCATTCCCTTAGTAACTGTCTTGTGTGTGCCTTTGCCTATCCTACTGATGTCATGCAGTGCAAACCCCAGTGGCTGCAGCATGCCCAATGGAAGGCTGCTGACTTTCAGTGGGGGACATGCATTTTGCCTCGCAGGACAACCTTGAGGCTAGGTGTGTGAAATCGAGTGACAATGTTTCTTCTTCACTCTCCTCTCCCTCTTCTTGGTGGCTGGTCAGGCTGGATTTCTTGGATGTCTGAAATGAGAAGGGCACAAGGGTACGGTTGTGGTGAGGAGAGGGTGGGAAAGCAAGAGCTGCACGCTTACACCATGCGCAGCTTGTACATCGGTAGAAATTGTGGGATGAGGGGGAAGTGGGATGTGAGGCAGAGGATAACATATGAGGATACCAGCATCTTGTATTCTTTCAGTCCCATTGCTGGCCAAGTGCTCAGCCATGGCTCTGCCAAGAATGGCCAGCACTGTGTCCTCTAGGGTTATGGGGTGAAGCTAGGAATGTGAGGTATGCCTTGTGTTTGGTACAGATTGTTCATAGGTGAATTGTAGCGCTGCCGCCAGTTTGATCATGCATTGAACAGTGTGTGAGGCTAGTGGTGCAGTTGGTAGGAGATGGGTTTTGAAGATGCATTCACTGACCTTGACCCCTGATCTGGAGTCATGAGACTTCTTTGGGCACTGTTGCCAATTCCTGGAGACGACATTGCTAACACATCCTTCTTTCTGGAGGGCCTCCCTGCCCTATGTGGGTAGAAAACCTCTCCTCCAATGTTAACCCCCTGCACAAAGTTGGAGTACTGCGTGTGAGGCCCTGGGTGCTCTTTCCCTGACTTGTTGAGCCATTTGTGTTGGTGCTGAAGCACTTTTACCATTTTTTAATGTGCAGAAAGCAGTTTAGCTCGAAGAGCTGAAGCCTGCCACTTTGGAATAATTTGTAATTCTTTTTTCCGAAGGCAGTTAAGCTCTAAGGGCGAAAGACTGCCTATTTTTAAATTATTTTTATTTTAGAAGTTCCCATTTAAGGGCTCGAGACTACTTTCTAAAATGACAGCTTAGCTTTAAGAAAATGCTCCCTCGCTCCAGGAAAGCTACAGTCACACTAGATTGGGCTTCCTGGTGAGCGCACTGCCTGAAACAGCGTGTTGCATAGTAGGTTCAAAATAACGGTGCTTCCTGCACTCCTTACCTGCACGAGTTAACCTTGCCCGGTGGTGGCACCGCCCATTTTCCCATGTTATCGGATTTCTAGGCCAGGACCTCAAGAGTAGCAATCTCGGGAATAGCACTGCTGCCAAGCACTAGTCAGCATAGGAATATTGTCATATACACTGCACCACTTAAGAGCAATCTTCTGATAAGAACAATCACTCCTTATAAGCAGCTTTTGTCTAAGGTAAATGTGAATGTGCATTCCTTATTTAAACTATTCACAGGACAAAGGAGCACTAGCACAAACAAACAATTCTCAAATGACATGAGGGAATCGACTAATTTTTAAATCCACAAAGTGATAGAGAGGTGAAACAGACTGTTAGCTAAAGCAGCTCATGCCCTGTTGAATAACACTTCTAAAGATTCTAAGAGCAGGATAATTTTCTGTTCAAAACATGATTAAAAGTCATCAGGATATGGGTAGAGAGATTAACAAAATTTCCACAGAAGATAATGGTTCTAGTGCTGCTAGGGCCATGGATGAACGAGCTGTGGAATTAAACTGATCATAGCTGAATAATGTGAGTTGTAATGTAAGACTAAGTTCTGCTGGATTACCTTGGGGGTAGGGGCTGACAGAGTAAAATGTTATCTTCTTGGAAATTTTACTTGTGCAGACTCATCTCCCTCAGGACACTGAGTTTTTTTTAGAAACCACAGTCAAGCAAATTGTAAATGTTGGAAGGAACGGCCTTCATACGTTCTTTCCATACTCTCAGATGTTCTTCTATTCATGCATAGATTTCTCTCCCATTTATTTCAATGGCACTAAAGGGCCAATCCAGCACATTCTGTGAGGAGCGGCAATCGCAAGGATGTATTGTGGGAGATTGTGGCCATACTAGATTTTTTGTCTATTCATTTTAATGGGTGGAAACATTTGGGCTGCAGACATACGATTCTCTCCCAGTGAGCATGACTCCCCACTGGGAGCATGAAATTACAGAACTGTCCTTAACCTTCCTGAAGAGGACCAGTTTAGCTTATAAATAAGTTCATTTTTAATTCATATGAGGTAACTTTACACTTTTTTAGTCCCGTAGTCCTTTCCACATATCCACGAATGATTCAAGGTCATTGGACTTAGTTGCCTGCTCATAAATAGGTAATAAAAGATTATGACTTCATCATCATCATAGGCAGACCCTCGGAATCGAGGAAGACTTGCTTCCACTCTTAAAATGAGTCCTTAGGTGACTGAACAGTTCAATACGAGAGCCACAGTCCCTGTCACAGGTGGGACAGGTAGCCATTGAGGGTAAGGGAGGGTGGGACAAGTTTGCCGCACGCTCTTTCCGCTGCCTGCGCTTGATTTCTGCATGCTCTCGGCGATGAGAGTCAAGGTGTTCAGCGCCCTGCTGGATGCACTTCCTCCACTTAGGGCAGTCCACATGCCAGACACGAGACTCCCAAAGCAAGCGCTCTATTCGGAACTCCTTCACGGCAAACGAGCCAAAGGTGGGCAGAGGAAACATTACCAGGACACCCTCAAAGCCTCCCTGATAAAGTGCAACATCCCCACCGACACCTGGGAGTCCTTGGCCAAAAATGATTCAATAGCACATGTTTGTGCCAATGGGAGTCCTTTTCCTAACATAGGGCAGAATCTACCTATAGTTAAGACAGTATGTACAATTTATGGCTAAGGTAGTAGCAGTACTATTACTTAATATGGCTGATGTGGATGTAGAGCAAAAACTATAATTTTACATTTAGGTGGTTAAACCAAATAAGTGTGCCAGGAGTAGCGAAGTGTATTGCTGTGATGCCTCCTTCGTATTTGTGAATGGGACATTGAGTTGTTGTATGTTCTATGGTCTGTTCTGGGTGATTTTAATTCTCCATTTATGTATCAACTATCCGCATCTGCCATGGTTTGTGCAGATGCCGTTTCGGGTTGCCCATAAGCTTCATGGAAATTCGAAGCCAGGGATCTTCCACGTCGGGTCTTTCATGGGGAGGTCTGTCAGTGTCTTCTTGTGAATTCCATTTGTCAATCCAAGCATCATCAGGGTTGAAGGTTAAGTGACTGGGTCCAAAGGACTTGCACGACTTCAAGTGGTGGTGAGGGACGTTGTTGAAATCCTGGTGGAATGGGAGACATTCACTCCATGATTCTCTGGAATTCCAGGAGGGTTGCAGCATTGCAGCGAATGGATGGGGGAGCGATGTGCAACAGCATGGGCAGCCAGGGGGTTGGGGACAATTGCTGTGTTCAGTTGGACATCAACAAGTCGAGTGTGGCTACTTCTGGTCCATACCAGTGCACAGTACTGGGCTACAGAGTACATAAGAACCATCACTGATGTCCATGGCACAGATGCCCCCCACCTTGTGCTTACCAGTTTCTGGACCAGGTTGACTTCATCTTGGCAGCTACCTTCTTCAGTCGCACACTGGTTTCTGTGGCCGCAAACGAGACTCCAGGATGGTACGTTGCCTCCCTGATGCAAGGGTCAAGGATGTCTCGGAGCGGCTGCAGGGCATTCTGGAGGGGGAGGGTGAACAGCCAGTTACCGTGGTGCATATAGGTACCAACAATATTGGTAAAAAGCGGGATGAGGTCCTACAAGCTGAATTTAGGGAGCTAGGAGTTAAATTAAAAAGTAGGACCTCAAAAGGTAGTAATCTCAGGATTGCTAGTCAGAGTAGAAATAGCAGGATGAATAAGTGGCTTGAGGAATCTCCTCTTTAACCAGCAACGCTACCCCAGCTCCTTTTCCTTTCAGTCTATCTTTCCTGAATATTGAATACCCTTGGATGTTGAGTTCCCAGCCTTGGTCACCCTGGAGCCATGTCTCCACAATCCCAATTATATCATATCCGTTAACAGCTATCTGCGCAGTTAATTCATCCACCTTATTACGAATGCTCCTCGCATTGAGACACCAAGCCATCATTAAGATGGAGCGTGACACAGTTAATTCAGAGACTAGAATCCTGAACTTAAAGAAAGGTAACTTCAATGGCATGAGACATGAATTGGCGAGGATAGACTGGCAAATGATACTTAAAGGGTTGACGGCGGATAGGCAATGGCAGGCATTTAAAGATCACATGCATGAACGTCAACAATTGTACATCCCTGTCTGGCGTAAAAATAAAACGGGGAAGGTGGCTCAATCGTGGCTAACAAGGGAATTTAGGGATAGTGTTAAATCCAAGGAAGAGCCACATTACAACATAATTCTAAAAGGAAAAAGAGTGTTAAAAAAACAAGCCTGATGGCTCGGTGTCTCAATGGCATCAAACAGAAAATTAAGGATGCGTGCAATACAGGTACAGCAGTTACCATGGGTGACTTTAATCTACATATAGATTGTGCTAAACAAACTGGTAGCAATATGGTGGAGGAGGATTTCCTGGAGTGTATAAGGGATGGTTTTCTAGACCAATATGTCGAGGAACCAACTAGAGAGCTGGACATCCTAGACTGGGTGTTGTGTAATGAGGGAGGATTAATTAGCAATCTTGTTGTGTGAGGCCCCTTGGGGAAGAGTGACCATAATATGGTAGAATTCTTCATTAAGATGGAGCGTGACACAGTTAATTCAGAGACTAGAATCCTGAACTTAAAGAAAGGTAACTTCGACGGTATGAGACGTGAATTGGCTAGGATAGACTGGCAACTGATACTTAAAGGGTTGATGGCGGATAGGCAATAGCAGGCATTTAAAGATCACATGCATGAATTTCAACAATTGTACATCCCTGTCTGGCGTAAAATTAAAACGGGGAAGGTGGCTCAACCGTGGCTAACAAGGGAAATTAGGGGTAGTGTTAAATCCAAGGAAGAGGCATATAAAGTGGCCAAAAAAGCAGCAAACCTGAGGCCTGCGAGAAATTTAGAATTCAACAGAGGAGGACACAGGGTTTAATTAGGGAAAATAGAATATGCAGGAAACATAAAAATTGACTGCAAAAGCTTCTACAGATACGTGAAGAGAACAAGATTAGTGAAGACAAATGTGGGTCCCTTACAGTCAGAATCAGGCAAATTTATAATGGGGAACAAAGAAATGGCAGACCAATTAAACAAATACTTCATTTCTGTCTTCACTAAGGAAGACACAAATAACCTTCTGGAAATACTAGTGGACCGAGGGTCTGGCGAGAAGGAAGAACGAAAGGAAATCCTTTAGTTAGCAAATTGTGTTAGGAAAATTGATGGGATTGGAGGCCGATAAATCCCCAGGGCGTGATAGTCTGCATCCCAGAGTACTTAAGGAAGTGGCCCTAGAAATTGTGGATGCATTGGTGGTCATTTTCCAACATTCTATATACTCTGGATCAGTTCCTATGGACTAGAGGGTAGCTAAAAAGGAGGGAGAGAGAAAACAGGGAATTATAGACCGGTTAGTCTGACATCAGTAGCGGGGAAAATGTTGGAATCAATTATTAAAGATGTAATAGCAGTGCATTTGGAAAGCAGTGACAGAATCGGTCCAAGTCAGCATGGATTTATGAAAGGAAAATCATGCTTGACAAATCGTCTAGAATTTTTTGAGGATATAACTAGTAGAGTGGACAAGGAGAACTGGTGGATGTAGTATATTTAGACTTAGGCTTTTGACAAGGTCCCACACAAGAGATTAGTGTGCAAAATTATAGCACATGGAATTGGGGGTAAAGTACTGACGTGGATGGAGAACTGGTTGGCAGACAGGAAGCAAAGAGTAGGAATAAACGGGTCCTTTTCAGAATGGCAGGCAGTGACTAGTGGGGTACTGCAAGGTTCAGTGCTGGGACCTCAGCTATTTACAATCTACATTAATGATTTAGATGAAGGAATTGAATGTAACATCTTCAAGTTTGTAGATGATACTAAGCTGGATGGCAGTGTGAGCTGTGAGGAGGATGCTAAGAGGCTGCAGGGTGACTTGGACAGGTTAGGTGAGTAGGCAAATGCATGGCAGATGCGGTATAATGTGGATAAATGTGAGGTTATCCACTTTGGTGGTAAAAACAGGAAGGCAGATTATTATCTGAATGGTGACAGATTAGGAAAAGGGGCGGTGCAATGAGACCTGGGTGTCATGGTACATCAGTCATTGAAAGTTGGCATGCAGGTACACCAGACGGTGAAGAAGGCAAATGGCATGTTGGCCTTCATAGCGAGTGGACTTGAGTATAGGAGCAGGGAGGTCTTACTGCAGTTGTACAGGGCCTTGGTGAGGCCACACCTTGAATGTTGTGTACAGTTTTGGTCTCCTAATCTGAGGAAGGACATTCTTGCTATTGATGGAGTGCAGCGAAGGTTCACCAGACTAATTCCCGGGATGACAGGACTGACATATGAAGAAAGACTGGATCGATTAGGCTTATATTCAATGTAATTTAGAAAAATGAGAGAGGATCTCATAGAAACATATAAAATTCTGACGGGATTGGACAGGTTGGATGGAGGAAGAATGTTCCCGATGGTGGGGAAGTCCAGAACCAGGGGTCACAGTCCAAGGATAAGGGGTAAGCCATTTAGGACCGAGATGAGGAGAAACTTCTTCACTCAGAGAAGCATAGCAACATAGAAAATAGGTGCAGGAGTAGGCCATTCGGCCTTTCGAGCCTGCACTGCCATTCAATAAGATCATGGCTGATCATTCCCTCAGTACCCCTTTCCTGCTTTCTCTCCATACCCCTTGATCTCCTTAGCCGTAAGGGCCATATCTAACTCCCTCTTGAATATATCAAATGAACTGGCATTAACAACTCTCTGCGGCAGGGAATTCCACAGGTTAACAACTCTTTGAGCAAAGAAGTTTCGCCTCATCTCAGTCCTAAATGGCCCACCCCTTATCCTAAGACTATGTCCCCTGGTTCTGGACTTCCCCAACATCGGGAACATTCTTCCCACATCTAACCTGTCCAGTTCCGTCAGAATCTTATATGTTTCTATGAGGTCCCCTCTCATCATTCTAAACTCCAGTGAGTAAAGGCCCAGTTGATCCAGTCTCTCCTCATGTGACAGTCCAGCCATCCCTGGAATCAGTCTGGGGAACCTTCGCTGCACTCGCTCAATAGCAAGAACGTCCTTCCTCAGATTAGGAGACCAAAACTGAACACAATATTCCAGGCGAGGCCTCACTAAAGCTCTGTACAACTGCAGTAAGACCTCCCTGCTCCGATACTCAAATCCCCTAGCTATGAAGGCCAACATACCATTTGCCTTCCTCACCACCTGCTGTAGCTGCATGCCCACTTTCAGTAACTGATGAACCATGACACCCAGGTCTCGTTGCACCTCCCCTTTTCCTAATCTGCCGCCATTCAGAAAATATTCTGCCTTCGTGATTTTGCCCCCAAATTGGATAACCTCTGATTTATCCACATTATACTGCATCTGCCATGCATTTGCCCACTCACCTAACCTGTCCAAGTCACCCTGCAGCCTCTCAGCATTCTCCTCACAGCTCACACAGCCACCCAGTTTAGTGTCATCCGCAAACTTGGAGATATTACATTCGAGACGTTATGTATTGTCCATGTACATTAAATGTATAGTTACAATGGTGCGCCACAAGGGGCACTGTGGTGGGAGACCCAAAAGTACCTGCAAGACAGAGTATAAAAAGCTGCCCACCACACCTGAGAGGCACTCTGGAGTTACACAATGAAGGACCAAGGTCACAGCAGTTACTACAACACCAGACTGTGTGGAGTCGGTGATTTGAATGCTACATACATCACAAATTGGTACGAGGACACGGATGAACTCTGCACGCAACTATGGCTACTTTGGGCACGCTAAAGGATTTCACAGAGGGTAATGACTGGGATGCCTTTACGGAAAGGCTCAAGTACTTTTTTATAGCAAACGACCTGACAGGGGACACGAACGCACTGATAGAGAAGCGTACGGCAATATTGCTGTCCAGTTGTGGCGATGAGGTTTACCGTCTCGTCAGGGATTTGCTGGCACCCGCGAGTGCCAAGGACAAGTCATATGAGCAGCTGATTGAACTCATTCGTAACCAACTGAAACCGAAGGAGAGCATCCTCACGGCCAGGCACAAATTCTACCATCACTGCAGACCTGAGGGCCAGGATGTCACAAAATATGCTGCGGACATCAGGAGACATGCAGCGCCGTGCGATTTTGGCACACACCTTAACGAGGCGTTGCGAGACGTCTTTGTTATGGGGTTGGCCAAGAGGGTCTCCTTCACAAGTTGCTATCTACTGAACCTACAGTCAGTCTGCAGCAAGCCATCAATATCAGCCGGGCATTTATGATCTCGACTTGCAGCACCAAGCAGATGATCCACACGGTCTCGAACCCGGCAGTTACTATTCACAGGATAGCGCCCGTCACAGACAAAACTGCAGAACGTGGCTCTGCCCAGGGCAGAGAGCACGGACCTCAGGGTCCTGGAACTCAGAGTCCGCCGAGGGAGACTAATCGAGTAGCCCATGCTGGCGCTGCGGAGGAAGCCATGGGGCTCACCGGTGCAGGTTTGCGGAGTATACGTGCAATACCACGAAAGGCCACCTTCAGCATATGTGCAAAAGAAACATGACTCACCGTGTGGCTGAGGAGATGGTAGATGATCTGCTATACAGCGAGGAGCATTGCGGTTTGGCTCGACGGGTATCCCAAGCCCCAGCTAGAAGAAGATGATGCGTTTGGACTGTATACGTGTACTGACGATTCAGCCCCAGTGATTATGGAAGTCAAGATTAGCGGAGGCCCAGTGAGTATGGAAGTGGACACGGGGTCGGGTCAGTCACTGATGAGTCAGGAAACTTTTGATAAACTGTGGATCAACCCAGCTGCACGACCCGAGCTGGTCCCAGTCACGGCGAAGCTGCGCACCTACACCAAGGAACTGATACCTGTTCTTGGCAGAGCGGATCTGCAGGTATCTCACGGGGGCGAGCCGCACGATTTACCTTTGTGGATCATTGCAGGCGATGGGCCGACGTTACTCGGCAGGAGATGGATGGGGAAGGTCCGTAGGAGCTGGGAAGACTTCATTCCTCCACAGACCGCTGTCCCCCGTGTTCACAGGCAGAGCAGGCCTCCACCTTCGGATCGGATGGCAGCGAAGGAAGCGTGTTTGGGGTTGGGCAGAGCAGCGGTGGCCGTCGACTCTCCCCTGCAAAGTCTGAGAGTGAGAAAGAGGCGCTGGAACCAGCAGCAGCGCCGACCGAGCTGGAGAAGAGAGAAGGGCTTCGACGGGCTGCTCCAGCAGGCACTGTCGGCCCGCAGGCAGAGGCGGCCATTCGCGGGGCTTGCAGCGGGAGGAGTGGTGAATCAGCAGTTTCGGGAGTGGGACTCGCTCGGCGACGTCGTGAGGGCCGGTGCTCCGAGGAGCGGGGCTCGTCCAGGATTGTCTGCGGCAGTGAGGAGGTCGGCTCAGGAGGACGTGTGTGTGTGTGTGTGGGGCGGCTCCCGGGCAAAAAGGTCAGCTGCGAGGGGTGCTCCAGAGGTTGCGGCGGTGCGGGGGCCGGTGCGTTGCGGCTCCTCGGTGCATTCAGAGTGTGGCGGCTCTCCCTCTCTCTCTCTCTCTCTCTCTCTCTCGAGAGAGAGAGAGAGAGAGAGGGAGAGAGAGGGAGAGCAGGCAGCAGCACAGCGAGTTCAAGATAGCGGCGAGCCTCGTGGCAGCAGAGTTCTGCAGAGAGAGGCAGGCAGGCACCAGCAGAGCACCTAAAATGGCGGCGCCCAGTAGAAACCTCGTGGGAAAAACAAAATGGCGTCTTAAAAGGGAAATGTACCTGGGAGTCTTAAAGGGCCTTACACCATTGGCGGTCCCCACAAAGAGACTTTTGTAAGGGCAAGAATGAGTCAAAATGATTACTGTGATTTGTATGATGACATGATTTATAACAAGAGTTAATATTTTGATGCTAAAATGATTGCTGTGATTAAAATGATTGATATGATCGGTGAAAAGAGTTAATATCACAATACACAGTTAAAAGGGTTAATGGATCTGTGACTAACATGACTAATAGATTAATACGATTTCTGATTTTATGTGATTTATGCAATGGTTCAGCGGCTGCAGACAAACCGCAAAGGCAACTATTTTCTGAGAACAGAGGCAACGCACTAGTTCCCATACCCTGTCTCAGCGCAGCCCATTACCTTGGCAAAAAGGGGCAGTATGTCGCCACCACACCTCACCCAGTGGAGCTGGGATTTAATAACTGTTCAGTGTACCTGCAACCTTTTGATATAACTCTTGAACGCATCTGTATGTATCATACAAATGTACTGTCTATGTGTACCTGCTTTCTACTGGAGATTATGTTTGTGTACTTGTATCACCCATGTAAGGACTGCAAATACCACATACTTGTACTGGATCGCAAGCATAATCTCTACATGGTGGGGGGGGGGGCGGGGGGAAGAGGGAAGTGGATGGTCATGGACTCACACTCAATCAACCAGGACGAACAAGGCCGAGGTTACCGGCAATTTGCTTTTGGACCTGGGGGGGCGGCGGGGGGAGTGAGATGTTATTAATTGTCCATGTACATTAAATGTATAGTTACAATGGTGCGCCACAAGGGGCACTGGCGGGAGACCCAGTATAAAAGGCTGCCCACACCTGAGGGGCACTCTGGAGTTACACAATAAAGGACCAAGGTCACAGCAGTTACGACAACACCAGACTATGTGGAGTCAGTGATTTGAGTGCTACATACATCACACAATTCCTTCCTCTAAATCGTTAATGTATATTGTAAAGAGCTGGGGTCCCAGCACTGAGCCCTGCGGCACTCCACTAGTTACTGCCTGCCACTCTGAAAAGGACCCGTTTATCCCGACTCTCTGCTTCGTGTCTGCCAACCAATTCTCTATCCACGTCAGTACATTACCCCCAATACTATGTGCTTTGATTTTGCACACCATTCTCTTGTGCGGGACCTTGTCAAAAGCCTTTTGAAAGTCCAAATACACACATCCACTGGTTCTCCCTTCTCCACTCTGCTAGTTACATCCTCAAAATATTCCAGAAAATTCGTCAAGCATGATTTCCCTTTCAGAAATCCATGCTGACTTGGTCCTAATCCTGTCACTGCTTTCCAAATGCGCTGCTATTTCATCCTTAATGATTGATTCCAACATTTTCCCCACAACTGATGTCAGGCTAACCGGTCTATAATTACCCGTTTTTCCTCTCCCTCCTTTTTTAAAAAGTGGTGTTACATTAGCTACCCTCCAGTCCATAGGAACTGATCCAGAGTCGATAGACTGTTGGAAAATGATAACCAATGCATCCACTATATCTAGGGCCACTTCCTTAAATACTCTGGGATGCAGACTATCAGGCCCCGGGGATTTAGCGGCCTTCAATCCCATCAATTTCCCTAACACAATTTCCCGCCTAACAAGTTCCTCCTTCTCACTCGACCCACTGTCCCCGAGTACATTCGGAAGGTTATTTGTGTCTTCCTTCGTGAAGACAGAACCGAAGTATGAGTTCAATTGGTCTGCCATTTCTTGTTCCTCATTATAAATTCACCCGAATCCGACTGCAAGGGACCTACGTTTGTCTTCACTAATCTTTTTCTCTTCACATATTTATAGAAGCTTTTGCAGTCCGTTTTTATGTTCCCTTCAAGCTTCCTCTCGTACTCTATTTTCCCCCTCTTAATTAAACTCTTAGTCCTCCTCTGTTGAATTCTAAATTTCTCCCAGTCATCAGGTTTGTTGCTTTTTCTAGCCAATTTATATGCCTCTTCCTTGGCTTTAACCCTATCTTTAATTTCCCTTGTTAGCCATGGTTGAGCCACCTTCCCAGTTTTATTTTTGCTCCAGACAGGGATGTACAATTGCTGAAGTTCATCCAAGTGATCATTAAATGTTTGCTATTGCTTATCCACCATCAACCCTTTAAGTATCCTTTGCCAGTCTATTCTAGCCAATTCACGCCTCTTACCGTCGAAGTTACCTTTCCTTAAGTTCAGGACCCTACTTTCCGAATTAACTGTGTCACTCTCCATCTTAATAAAGAATTCTACCATATTATGGTCACTCTTCTCCAAGGGGCCTCGCACAACAAGATTGCTAATTAGTCCTTTCTCATTACACATCACCCAGTCTAGGATTGCCTGCTCTCTAGTTGGCTCCTCGACATATTGGTCTAGAAAACCATCCCTAATACACTCCAGGAAATCCTCTTCAACCGCATTGCTACCAGTTTGGTTAGCCCAATCAATATGTAGATTAAAGTCGTCCATGATAACTGCTGTACCTTTATTGCACACATCCCTTATTTCTTGTTTGATGCTGTCCCCAACCTCACTACTACTGTTTGGTGGTCTGTACACAACTCCCACTAGCGTTTTCTGCCTTTTGGAATTCCGCAGCTCCACCCATACCGATTCCACATCATCTAAGCTAATGTCCTTCCTTACTATTGCATTAATTTCCTCTTTAACCAGCAATGCCACCTCGCCTCCTTTTCCTCTCTGCCTATGCTTCCTAAATGTTGAATACCCCTGGATGTTGAGTTCCCAGTCTTGGTTACCCTGGGGCCATATCTCCGTGATGCCAATTACATCATATCTGTTAACTGCTGTCTGCGCAGTTAATTTGTCCACCTTATTCCGAATACTCCTCACATTGAGGCACAGAGCCTTCAGGCTTGTCTTTTTAACACACTTTGCCCCTTTAGAATTTTGCTGTAATGTGGCCCTTTTTGTTTTTTGCCTTGGGTTTATCTGCCCTCCACTTTTACTATTCTCCTTTCTATCTTTTGCTTCTGCCTCCATTTTATTTCCCTCTGTCTCCCTGCATAGGTTCCCATCCCCCTGCCATGTTAGTTAACTCCTCCCCAACAGCACTAGCAAACACTCCCCCGAGGACATTGGTTCCGATCCTGCCCAGGTGCAGACCATCCGGTTTGTACTGGTCCCACCTCCCCCAGAACCCCAGAGAGTTGTGAACATGTGGAATTCTCTACCACAGAAAGTTGTTGAGGCCAGTTCATTAGATATATTGAAAAGGGAGTTAGATGTGGCCCTTATGGCTAAAGGGATCAAGGGGTAGGAATGGGGTACTGAAGTGCATGATCAGCCATGATCATATTGAATGGTGGTGCAGGCTCGAAGGGCTGAATGGCCTACTCCTGCACCTATTTTCTATGTTTCTTCAGGTGGTTCTTGATTCCTAACTGTGCTGAACAGATCAGTGGTTTAGATCCCAACGATAAAGTGCAATTGATTAGTACAGGGAAATTTTCCCGTTAATGCCAGGATTCCTGCCAGCATGATTCAGGTAAATGGAGACCAAAAAAATTAGACGCCAAACGATCCTGCCTAGTCCCCACTGGAATCTCGCCACATGCAACTTTCCAGTCAGATTCGATAGCCACATCAATAATTTTCAGACAGGTGAGAGATGCATTTTAATATAAAAAAAGAAATACTTGCATTTATATAGTGTCTTTCATGACCTCAGGATGTTCCAAAGCGCTTTACAGCCAATGAAGTACTTTTGAACTGTAGTCACTGTTGTAATGTAGGAAGTGTGGCAGCCAAATTGTGCACAGCATGCTCCCACAAACAGCAATGTGATAATGACCAGATAATCTTTTTTTAGTGATGTTGGTTGAGGGATAAATATTGGGATCTTTTACACCCACCTGAGAGAGCAGACAGGGCCTCATTTAATGTCTCATCCAAAAGATGGCACCTCCAACAGTGCAGCACTCCCTTAGTACTGCACTGGAGTGTAGCCTAGATTTTATGCTCAAGTTTCTGGAGTGGGACATGAACTCACAATCTTCTGACTCAGGGGCGAGAGTGCTGCCCAGTGAGCTGCAGCTGACACCAAAAAAGGTTTTAACATATTCAAAATGGAGTACACATAATCTTGTTGAAAGGTCATCGATGCTGCCTGACCTGTTGAGTATTTCCAGCATTTTTTGCTTTTATTTCAGATTTCCAGCATCCGCAGTATTTTGTTTTTGTATACATAATATCCTATTGTTTCTGATGGGAGCACTCAGCCCACCCCTCTGATATGGATGTGCAAAGAAGCTCCGCATGCAAAGGACTTATTAAAGAGGTACCTATATTTTGATTCATATTTTTATTTTATTTTCTTTCAATTGAGCTTTACACTTTTAAAAAATTATGTTGTTTTCTTTTGTTTAGCTTTTTGGGGGCTTCATAACAACATAAGTATTAGAAGCTTGTAGCTTGCAGAGACTTGCAGGTTGCCTGTACTGGTGTGTCTGGCCTAGTATAAAAGGCAGGCCACCTTGTGTGATGCTCACTCTGGAGTTATATAGGGCCCAAGTTTCGGGCCGTGCCTAGAACGGCGCAGCCCCGACCTGGACACCCGTTTTTCGCGCCACAAAGTGCGCCTAAAAAAGATTTACGTATTCTCCGGCTCCCTGCAGGTCCTCTGGAGTCGGGCGCAGCGCAGCACGAGCTGTAGGGGGCGGAGCCAGGTCCCTGCGCTGAAAACAGTGCCGGGACCTTTGCACATGCACCCTATAGTGGGCGCGCATGTGCAGTAGCTCCAGGCGCCCAAAACTGTGTGGGAGGGGCCCGAAGCACGCAGCCCCTAGCCCTGGCCGAATGGCCTCACTGGGGCTACGTGCATAAGGCTGCCTCGCACGCCCAGCTCCTGCTTCCTCCCGACCCGACTTGACTCCCGCCCCCACGGACCGGACCAGACCCCGACACCGACCCCGATCCGACTCCCGCTCCCCGCCCCCCCCCAGTCCCCGGACTGGACCAGACCCGACCCCCCGGACTGGACCCGCGCTCCCCCCCCTCCCCTCACCCGACCTGACCTCCCTCCTCCCCCCCCCCCCCCCCCCCGACCCGACCCGTGATCCCGACCGCCGGACCCGACCCGACCCGCCCCCCCCGACCCGACCCGCGCTCCCGTCCCCGACCCGCACTCCCCCCGACCTGACCCGCGCTCCCGACCCCGGACCCGACCCGACCCAACGCCACCTACCTGTAAATCTGGTGCTGGGGACGGGCCCGTTCAGCCTCCCTCCCCCTTCTCCTTTCCCCCCCCTTCTATTTCCCCTTCTCTTCCTCCTCCTCCTCCTCCTCCTCCTCCTCCTCCCCTTCCCCTTCTCCTCCTCCCCTTCCCCTTCTTCTCCTCCCCCCTTTCTCTCCCCCCCACCGCCTCCCTCCCTCCACCCCTTCCTCCCCTCCCCCTGCCCCCACTCCTCCCCTTCCCCACACTGTCAGAAACACAGACACTGACAGATAGACAGTGAGAGACACACACAGACAGACAGAGATAGAGACACTGACAGAGACACACTGTGGGGGGGCATCCCAGCACACTGTTGGAGGGCTCCCGGTGCTGCAATCGGTAAGTAGAAAATGTTTTATTTATTGATTTTTTTAAAATTATTTCTTATTAATTTTTTTGATTGATTTATTGATGTTTTTATCATTTATTATTGATGATGGCTCTTTATTTGTAAAACTGAAGTGTTTAATGTTTGTAAACTTCCCTTTAAACCCCCCCCCACCCCCCCAACCATTCTCTACGCCTGATTTGTAACCTACGCTTGATTTTCTAAAGTGTCGACAAGGTTTTTTCGAGCGTACAAAAATCTTCACTTACTCCATTCTAAGTTAGTTTGGAGTAAGTTTTCACTGACGAAACTTTCAAAACAGGCGTAAGTGGCCGGACACGCTCCCTTTTGAAAAAAAAATTCTGTTCCAAAGTGAAACTGTTCTAACTGACTAGAACTGGAGCAAACTAAATGCCGAGAATTTGAATTTCTAAGATACTCCATTCTACACCAGTTGCTCCAAAAAATCAGGAGCAACTGAGGCCGAAACTTGGGCCCATAAAATGGACTAAGGTCACTGCAGTTCAAGTGCAATACTTTGCCTCGTGGAGTCATTATCAGAGCATCTAAAGACGTAACAACTTCCCCTTCATAAATCCATGCTGACTCTGCCTGACCATTAATAAAAACAAATTAAATTGCCTGTACGTAATGTGCACAGCATCCAAAAGAAAATGGGGGAACTGGAGGTAGCGAGGAGCCAGATGTAGCAGAGCTAACTGAAACATAGCTATAAAACGAACATGACTGGCAATTAAATATTGCAGGGTATCAGTTCATGTTGAGATGGCTGTTAAAAAAAGCATATGAGATCCTTGGCCTTATTAATAGAGGAATAGAGTACAAGAGCAAGGAAGTTATGCCAAATTTTTATAAAACACTGGTTAGGCCTCAGCTGGAGTATTGTGTTCAATTATGGGCACCGCACATTAGGAAGGATGTCAAGGCCTTGGAGAGGGTACAGAAGAGATTTACTAGATTGGTACCAGGGATGAGCGGCTGTAGTTATTTGGAGAGACTCTAGAAGCTGGGGTTGTTCACCCTAGAGCAGAGAAGGTTAAGAGGAGATTTGATAGGTGTTCAAAATCATGAATGGTTTTGATAGAGTAAATGAGGAGAAACTATTTCCAGTGACAGACGGGTCGGCAACCACAGATTTAAGGTGTTTGGCAAAAGAACCAGAGGCAACATGAGGATCCATTTTTTTAAACCCTGAGTTGTTGTGATCTGAAGTGCACTGCCTGAAAGGATGGTGGAAGCAGATTCAATAGTAACATTCAAACAGAATTGGATGAATACTTGAAGGGGAAAAAAATACAGGGCTATGGAAAAGAGTGAGAGTCATTGGATAGCTCTAACAAATGGCAGCACAGGCACCATGGGATGAATGGCCTCCTTCTGTGCTGTATAAGAACATAAGAATTAGGAGCAGGAGTAGGCCATTCGGTCCCTTGAGCTAGCTCTGCCATTCATTATCATGGCTGATCTTCTACCTCAACTCCACTTTCCTGCACTGTCCCCATATCCCTTGATTCCCTTAATATCCAAAAATCTATCGATCTCTGTCTTGAATATACTCAACGACTGAGTCTCCACGGGGTAGAGAATTCCAAATATTCACCACTCTCTGAATGAAGAAATTTCTCCTCATCTCAGTCCTAAATGGCCAATCCCTTATTCTGAGACTGTGACCCCTGGTTCTAGACTCCTCAGCCTGTCAAACCCTGTAAGAATTTTGTATGTTTCAATAAGATCACCTCTCATTCTTCTAAACTCTGGAGAATATAGGCCTGGTTTACTCAATCTCTCCTCCCAGGACAAACCCCCATCCCAGGAATCAGTCTGGTGAACCTTTGTTGCACTCCCTCGATGGCAAGTATATCCTTCCTTAGGTAAGGAGACCAAAACTGTACACAACACTCCAGGTGCGGTCTCACCAGGTGTTGGGGTAAAAAAACTTCTCTTCCTCAAGGTGGCCTCCTTGATATAAGGAATCGATACCTGCCCTTTGACATAGCGAACACGGAATCACTCAGATGAAACTTCAGTTAACCGGTTTATTTGAACATGCTTGGGAAGGTTTCGATGAACACTTAAAAAATACAAGAGTTCTATAAGCACATTTATACAATTTTTCAAGGTGTGCGACCCTCCTACAAAACCAATGATTGGCCTACGGCTCAGACTAGCTCTGGGTGGTTCTCCCCCATCTGTCCATCTCCCATGGTGTCACCCGCCTGGAATGTTTTCAACTTTGCCTCAGTTTTTCATGACTTGTTGATTGACCTTGCTTCCCAGGGTATGCTAACTTTCTAGACTCTTGTTGCCCTTGTTATTCAATACTGAGTGTATGTTTTCATCTTCTATCAGTCTGTGCTAAGGGTCAATGCAGTGTTGACTACTTATGATGGTTCATTAACTCTTAGGCATTGCTGCCTCCCTCTTCTTAACCCAATGTAAATGAGTGTATAAGTGTGCTTTACACACATAAGCGAGTTTTACATAATCGGTCAATATTACAATCCATACCGTAAGACAGAGAAACTCCTGATTCCTCAGAACCTCCTAATTCCCTTTAACCTGATTCCATGTCATTCCCTTATGCTTCTTACTCAAGTGTAATTTTTACCCCCTTACACCAGGACCCTATATAATTGCAATAAGATGTCTTTACTCTTATACTCAAGTCCTCTTGTAATAAAGGCCAACATACCATTTGCTTTCTTAATTGCTTGCTGTATCTGCATGTTAACTTTCAGTGCTTTGTGTACAAGGACACCCAGGTCCCTCTGAACACCAACACTTCCCAATCTCTCACCATTAAAAAATATGCTGCTCTTCTACTTTTCCTACCAAAGTGGATAACTTTACATTTCTCCACATTATATTCCATTTGCCATGTTTTTACCCACTCACTTAACCCGTCCATATCCCCTAGAAGTCTCTTTACAACCTCCTCACAACTTAAATTCCCACCTAGCTTTGTATCATCAGAAAACTTGGATATACAGGTACAACGTCCAAAATCCGGAATCCTCGGGACTGAGTCCGTTCCAGTCTTTGGGTTTTTCTGGATTTCAGGCAAGAAAATCAACAGTCTGAAATCCGGAATCCTAGACTGAATCCGTGCCGGGTTTTGAGTGCCGATGTCTGAAATCCAGCAAAACCCAAAATCCGGCATGGAGTCAGTTGAGGATTCCAGATTTCATACTTGATTTTCTTGCCTGAAATCTGAAATCCTTGACTGAATAGTTGCCGGATTTTGGGTTTTGCCTCAAAATGTCCGGTTTTCGGACAATAATTCCAGATGAGTCCATCAGCTATACGTGAAATGTCTGATTTTCGGACAATAACGGTTTTCCAGAGTTCCGGATTCGGGTATTACATTTGCTCCCCTCATCCAAATCATTGATATAGATTGTGATTATCTTTCCCCAAGCACCGATCCTTGCGGCACCCCACTAGTTACAGCCTGCTAATGCGACAATGACCTGTTTATTCCTACTCTGTTTTCTGTCCGTTAACCAATCCTCAATCCATGCTGGTATATTACCCCCAATCCCATGAGCCCTAATTTTGTTCAATAACCTCTTGAGTGGCACTTTATCGAATGCCTTCTGAAAATCTAAATATACACCACATCCACTCTTTCCCCCTTATCGATTCTGCTTTGTTTATTTTCTGCTCCGTTTTCTTTTTGGCATTGTTAGTATTTTTTTTGCCTGTGGATTTTGTTGACCATTTTCTGGATTTGGAAATAAGTTATATTTAAATGGTATGCTTTAAATTCAAGTGTGTTAAAAATATACAGTTAATATTTTCCTTACAGTCATATGCTGCAGCTGCTGAGACAAAATAATGTTTATGTTAATGAGCCAGACATTAAAGACATGTCCCACAACAGCTAGGGACAATAGGTAATTCATTATCTTTTTCAGACTTCCTATAAAGGTCCACACCTATTATCACTGGGATGAGCCTATTCATTTGAACCCAGCATTCAAACCACAATTTCGCCGAGGCGGGTTCGCTGTGGCTGGGGTCTGTAGCGGGATCCCAACCCATTGCCGGCACCATTCCACTCTGTTGAAATTATTTTACGACGATTTGGCTTGTTACGCCTGCCACCGAGTTTCCCGGCCAATTAAAATGAAGCAGGTCTGATGATATCATTTGATGATGCATCATCAGCTGATTTCCTTAAAGGTACCATGTCAAAATTCATTTGCCAGTATGCTGCCAGTGTTCTGCAGCAAACAACAACAACCTTTATTTATAGGATTATTTGGACAGTAAAATGGCCGCCCCTTGTCTCTGATTGGAGCCCTTGGAGGATAAGCCACACCCTGAAGTTTCCCTGGAATGTGTAACTGGAACCGTCCAGCCCAAGCTCTCACTGACTTCACAAATTGTAACTTGATCCACTTTGACTTTCAGAAGCCACAGAGGATAGATCTCCCCAGAAGCCAGCAAGTGTCAGCCAAAGTCCCCTACTCCAGCGCAAGTGCGTCCCTCCCCCCAACCAAAGTCCCTTACCCCAAAGCAAGTGCATGACGCCCTCCCCCTGCCATAGATGGGGCACTGTATGCGGATTGATAACAGGTTTATTGGCTATGAAGTGAATACTGACAGTGTCGTGATTTCTGGAGTGGAAGAACCACTCTCCCCTCCGATCTCCCACCCCGTCTCTCTCTACTGCCCCAGTGTCTCTCCCCCTCCAGGCCCTCTCCTCCCCTTCCAAAGCTCTCTGTCCCGCCCCCCAAGTTCTCTCTCCCTCCCAGTCTCTCTCTCTCTCTCTCCCCCGCAAGCGCTCTCTTCATCCCTCCCACCAAGCTCTCTCACTCTCTTCCCTCTCCACCCCAAGATCTCTCTCTCCCCCCAGGCGCTCTCGCCCCCCTCCCCCCCCGCCCTCTCCCCCGCCACCCCCCAGCTCTCTTTCACTCCCCCAGGCTATCTCTCTCTCTCTCTCTCTCTCTCTCCAACCACAACCCACCCCCCCAGCTTTCTCTCTCCCCCAGTTTCTCCCCCCCGCCCCCAGGCTATCTCTCTCGCTCTCTCCCCACCCCTACCCCCAGTTTCTTTCTCCCAGGCTGTCTCTCTCCACCGCACCCCCCCGCCTCCCAGCTTTCTCTCTCCCCCAGTTTCTCCTCCCCCCCCCCCAGGCTACCTCTCACTCTCTCTCCCCACCCCAACCCCCAATCTCTTTCCCCCAGGCTCTCTCTCTCCACCGCCCCCCCCCTCCCAGCTTTCTCTCTCCCCCAGTTTCTCCCCACCCCCCAGGCTATCTCTCTCTCTCCGCCCCCCCCAACCCCCAGTCTCTTTCTCCCAGGCTCTCTCTCCTCCAGTCTCTCTCCCGCAGGCTGTATCTCTCCCCCTCCCCCAAGCTCTCTCCTCCCCACTCCCCCAGGCTCTCTCACCCCAATTCCCATCCCCCTCCCAAGCTCTCACTCTCTACGCCCGAGCTCTCTTTCTCTCCCCTAGGCTCTCCCCCAGTCTCTCTCCCTCAGTCTCTCTCCCCCCACCCCTCCCAAGTTCTCTCTCACCCCCAGGCTCTCTCTCTCCCCGCATCCTCAAGCTCCCTCCCCAGCTCTCTCTCGCCCCCAAACTCTCTCTCTCCCCCCCAAGCTCTCTCTCTCTCCTCCAAGCTCTCTCTCTCTCTCCCCCCCCAAGCTATCTCTCTCTCTCTCCCCCAAGCTCACTCTTCCCCAGTCTCTCTCCCCCAAGCTCTCTCTCTCTCTCCCCCAGTTTCTCTCCCCCAAGCTCTGTTTCTTCCCCAGTCTCTCTCCCCCAAGCTCTCTCTCTCTCTCTCTCCCCCAAGCTCTCTCTCCCCCAAGCTCTGTTTCTTCCCCAGTCTCTCTCCCCCAAGCTCTCTCTTCCCCAGTCTCTCTCCCCCAAGCTCTCTCTCTCTCTCTCCCCCAAGCTCTCTCTCCCCCAGTTTCTCTCCCCCAAGCTCTGTTTCTTCCCCAGTCTCTCTCCCCCAAGCTCTCTCTTCCCCAGTCTCTCTCCCCCAAGCTCTGTTTCTTCCCCAGTCTCTCTCCCCCAAGCTCTCTCTTCCCCAGTCTCTCTCCCCCAAGCTCTCTCTCTCTCTCTCCCCCAGTTTCTCTCCCCCAAGCTCTGTTTCTTCCCCAGTCTCTCTCCCCCAAGCTCTCTCTTCCCCAGTCTCTCTCCCCCAAACTCTCTCTCTCTCTCTCCCCCAAGCTCTCTCTCCCCCAGTTTCTCTCCCCCAAGCTCTGTTTCTTCCCCAGTCTTTCTCCCCCCCGCAGTCTTTCTCCCTCAAGTTCTCTCTCTTCCCAAGTCCTGTTTCTTCCCCAGTCTCTCTGCCCCAAGCTCTCTCTTCCCCAGTCTCTCTCCCCCAAGCTCTCTCTCTCTCTCTCTCCCCCAAGCTCTCTCTCCCCCAGTTTCTCTCCCCCAAGCTCTGTTTCTTCCCCAGTCTCTCTCCCCCAAGCTCTCTCTTCCCCAGTCTCTCTCCCCCAAGCTCTGTTTCTTCCCCAGTCTCTCTCCCCCAAGCTCTCTCTTCCCCCAAGCTCTCTCTTCCCCAGTCTCTCTCCCCCAAGCTCTCTCTCTCTCTCTCCCCCAAGCTCTCTCTCCCCCAGTTTCTCTCCCCCAAGCTCTGTTTCTTCCCCAGTCTCTCTCCCCCAAGCTCTCTCTTCCCCAAGCTCTCTCTCCCCCAGTTTCTCTCCCCCAAGCTCTGTTTCTTCCCCAGTCTTTCTCCCCCCCTGCAGTCTTTCTCCCTCAAGTTCTCTCTCTTCCCAAGTCCTGTTTCTTCCCCAGTCTCTCTGCCCCAATCTCTCTCTTGCCCCCAGTCTTTCTCCTCCCCCCCAGTCTTTATCCCCCAGTCTCTTTCCCCCAAGTCCTATCTGCCCCCCAAGCTCGCTCTCTCCCCAAGCCTCGCGGAACATGGTCGGACTGATTTCACGGTCCGACTTCCGGTTTGGGACCGCACTTCCGGTCCCGGCACTTCCAGGTTGGGTGGGAGGCATAAGAAATAGGAGCAGGAGTAGGCCATTTGGTAGCAATGCAATGGAGGAGGATTTCCTGGAGTGTATTAAGGATGGTTTTCTAGACCAATATGTCGAGGAACCGATTAGAGAGTTGGCCATCCTAGACTGCATGATGTGAAATGAGAAGGGACTAATTAGCAATCTTGTTTTGCGAGGCCACTTGGGGAAGAGTGACCATAATATGGTAGAATTCTTTATTAAGATGGAGAGTGACACAGTTAATTCGGAAACTAGGGTCCTGAACTTAAGGAAAGATAACTTTGACGGTATGAGACGTGAATTGGCTAGAATAGACTGGCAAAGGATACGTAAAGGGTTGACGGTAGATAAGCAATGGCAAACATTTAAAGATCACATGGATGAACGTCAGCAATTGTATATCCTTGACTGGAGTAGAAATAAAACGGCTCAACCGTGGCTAACAAGGGAAATTAAGGATAGTGTTAAAACCAAGGAAGAGGCATATAAATTGGCTAGAAAAAGCAACAAACCTGAGGACTGGGAGAAATTTAGAATTCAACAAAGGAGGACTAAGGGTTTAATTAAGAGGGGGAAAATAGAGTACGAGAGGAAGCTTGCAGGGAACATAAAAACTGACTGCAAAAGTTTCTATAAATATGTGAAGAGAAAAAGATTAGTGAAGACAAACGTAGGTCCCTTGGAGTCAGATCCAGGTGAATTTATAATGGGGAACAAAGAAATGGCAGACCAATTGAACAAATACTTCGGTTCTGTCTTCATGAAGGAAGACACAAATAACCTTCCGGATGTACCAGGGGACCGAAGGTCTAGTGAGAAGGAGGAACTGAAGGATATCCTTATTAGGCGGGAAATTGTGTTAGGGAAATTGATGGGATTGAAGGCCGCTAAATCCCCGGGGCCTGATAGTCTGCATCCCAGAGTACTTAAGAAAGTGACCCTAGAAATAGTGGATGCATTGGTGATCATTTTGCAACAGTCTATCGACTCTGGGTCAGTTCCTATGGACTGGAAGGTAGCTAATGTAACACCACTTTTTAAAAAAGGAGGGAGAGAGAAAACGGATAATTATAGACCGGTTAGTCTGACATCAGTAGTGGGGAAAATATTGCAATCAATCATTAAGGATGAAATAGCAGCACATTTAGAAAGCAGTGACAGGATTGGTCCAAGTCAGCATGGATTTATGAAAGGGAAATCATACTTGACGAATCTTTTGGAATTTTTTGAGGATGTAACTAGCAGAGTGGACAAGGGAGAACCAGTGGATGTGGTGTATTTGGACTTTCAAAAGGCTTTTGACAAGATCCCGCACAAGAGATTGGTGTGCAAAATCAAAGCACATGGTATTGGGGGTAATGTACTGACGTGGATAGAGAACTGGTTGGCAGACAGGAAGCAGAGAGTCGGGATAAATGGGTCCTTTTCAGAAAGGCAGGCAGTGACTAGTGGAGTGCCGCAGGGCTCAGTGCTGGGACCCCAGCTCTTTACAATATACATTAACGATTTAGATGAAGGAATTGAATGTAATATCTCCAAGTTTGCAGATAACACTAAACTGGGTGGCGGAGTGAGCTGTGAGGAGGACGCTAAGAGGCTGCAGGGTGACCTGGACAGGTTCGGTGAGTGGGAAAATGCATGGCAGATGCAGTATAATGTGGATAAATGTGAGGTTATCCATTTTTGGGGCAAAAACACGAAGGCAGAATATTATCTGAATGGCGGCAGATTAGGAAAAGGGAAGGTGCAACGAGTCCTGGGTGTCATGGTTCATCAGTCATTGAAAGTTGGCATACAGTACAGCAGGCAGTGAAGAAGGGAAATGGTATGTTGGTCTTCATAGCTAGGGGATTTGAGTATAGGAGCAGGGAAGTCTTACTGCAGTTGTACAGGGCCTTGGTGAGGCCTCACCTGGAATATTGTGTTCAGTTTTGGTCTCCTAATCTGAGGAAGGACGTTCTTGCTATTGAGGGAGTGCAGCGAAGGTTCACCAGACTGATTCCAGGGATGGCTGGACTGACATATGATGAGAGACTGGATCAACTGGGCCTTTATTCACTGGAATTTAGAAGGATGAGAGGGGATCTCATAGAAACATATAAGATTCTGACGGGACTGGACAGTTTAGATGCGGGAAGAATGTTCCCGATGTTGGGGAAGTCCAGAACCAGGGGACACAGTCTTAGGATAATGGGTAGGCCATTTCGGACTGAGATGAGGAGAAACTTCTTCACTCAGAGAGTTGTTAACCTGTGGAATTCCCTGCCGCAGAGAGTTGTTGATGCTAGTTCATTAGATATATTCAAGAGGGAGTTAGGTATGACCCTTACAGCTAAAGAAATCAAGGGGTATGGAGAGAAAGCAGGAAAGGGGTACTGAGGGAATGATCAGCCATGATCTTATTGAATGGCGGTGCAGGCTCGAAAAGCCGAATGGCCTACTTCTGCACCTATTTTCTCTGTTTCTATGCCATCTAGTTCTGTCTCCCCCATCAGTGGAAACATCCTCTCTGCATCCACCTTGTCAAGTCCCGTCATAATATTATACGTTTTGATAAGATCACTTCTCATTCTTCTGAATTCCAATGAGTAGAGGCCCAACCTCCTCAACCTTTCCTCATAAGTCAACGGCCTCATCCCCGGAATCAACCTAGTGAACCTTCTCTGAACTGCCTCCATTTTGTAAATATGGAAACCAAAACTGTACACAGTATTCCAGGTGTGGCCTCACCTATGCCCTGTATAGCTGCAGCAAGACTTCCCTGCTTCCCGGCCAAGATTCCATTGGCCTTCCTGATCACTTGCTGTACCTGCATACTAACCTTTTGTGTTTTATACATCGGGGTGGGGACTCGACAGAAAAATTTCAGTACAAATAGTCAGTCCCTTAATTATATAGCGCCTTTAACGTAACAAAACATCCCAAGGCGCTTCACAGCAGTGTTATAAGACAAAACAGATAAATTTGATACCAAGTCACTTAAGAAAAAATTACGGCAGGTGACCAAAAGCTTGGTTAAAGAGGTAGGTTTTAAGGAGCATCTTAAAGGAGGAATGTGATATAAATGCAGACTATAGATATACTCTCTGTGTAGTCACTGTATTGTTGCATAAGATGGAGACTTGTTTACCTGATGTACTATCAATAAGGTTTATACTGTGTATATACTATGCTGGCACCACTAGAGGGTGCAACTGGTGGAGACTGGAGTTTCCTGCCCTGGTGGTAGAGGCTGTATAAAAGGGTAGCCACCATGCGGCTACCTCACTCTGGAGTTACGAATAAAGGACCAAGGTCACTACAATTTGAGTACAACACATTGCCTCGTGGAGTCATTCATAAGTACATTACAGACATAACAGAAAGAGAGGTAGAGAGGCGGAGAGGTTTAGGGAAGGAGTTCCAGAGCTTCGGGCCCAAGCAGCTGAAGGCACAGCCACCGATGTTTAAGCAGTGATAATCATGGATACTCAAGAGGGCAGAATTTGAGGAGCGCAGACATCCCGTAGGATTGTGAGGCTGAAAGAAATTACAGATATAGGGAGGGGCGAGGCCATGGAAGGATTTATAAACACAGATGAGAATTTTGAAATCGAGGTGTTGCTTAACCGGGAGCCAATGTAGGTCAGCGAGCACAGGGGTGATGGGTGATCGAGACTTGGTGTGAGTTCGGACACGGGCTGCCGAGTTTTGGATGACCTCAAGTTTATGAAGTGTAGTCTGTAGGAGGCCAGCCAGGAGTGCGCTGGAGTAGTCAAGTCTAGAGGTAACAAAGGCATGGATGAGGGTTTCAGCAGCAGAAGAGCTGAGGCAGAGGCGGAGGCAGGCAATGTTACGGAGGTGGAAATAGGTGGTTTTAGTTATGCCGCGAATGTGTGGCCGGGAGCTCATTTCAGGATCAAATATGACGCCTAGGTTGCGAACAGTGTGGTTTAGCCTTAGATAGATGCCAGGGAGAGGGATGGAGTCAGTGGTTAAGGAACGCAGTTTGTGGCGGGGATCAAAAATAATGGCTTTGGTCTTCCCAATATTTAATTGGGGAAAATTTCTGCTCATCCAGTACTGGCTATTGGACAAGCAATCTGACAATTTAGAGACCATGGAGGGGTCGGGAGATATGGTGGAGAGGTAGAGCTGGGTGTCGTCAGCGTACATGTGGAAACTGACTCCCATGTTTTTGGGTGATGTTGCCAAGGGGCAACATATAAATGAGAAATAAGAGGGAGCCAAGCATAGATCTTTGGGGGACACTAGACTTAATGATGCGGGAGTGGGAAGAGAAGCCATTGGAGGAGATTTTCTGGCTACGATTAGATAGATAACAATGAAACCAGGTGAGTGCAGTCCCACCCAGCTGGACGATGGTGGCGAGGTGTTGGAAGAAGATGGAGTGGTCAACCGTGTCAAAAACTGCAGACAGGTCCAGGAGGATGAGGAGGAGTTAGTTTACCTTTGTCACAGTCACAAAGGATGTCATTTGTGACTTTGATGAGAGCTGTTTCAGTACTGTGGCAGGGGCGGAAACCAGATTGAAGGGATTCAAACATAAAGTTCCAGGAAAGAAGAGCACGGATTTGGGAGGTGACAACACGTTCAGGGACTTTGGAGAGGAAAGGGAGGTTGGAGAAGGGCGGTAACTAGCAAGCACAGTAGGGTCAAGGGTTGTTTTTTTTGAGTGGGGTGATGACGGCAGATTTGAAGGAGAGTGGGACCGTACCTGAGGAGGGAGAACCGTTAACAATATTAGCTAACATGGGAGCCAGAAAAGGAAGCTGGGTGATCAGCAGTTTAGTGGGAATAGGGCCAAGGGAGCAGGACGTGGGTCTCATGGACAAGATGAGTGTGGAGAGGTCAAGAGGGGAGATCGGAGAGAAACTGGAAAAGTTGCGAGTTTAGGGCTGGGGCAGGGGGGATCCTTAGAGGAAGTATAGCCTGGTGGGCTAGGGGAAGGAAGGGAAGTGGCAGAGTCTGCTGATCGGATAGTCTCAATCTTTGAGACAAACGAGTCCATGAGCTCCTCACACTTGTTGGAGGTGAGTGTGGTGGTGACAGGGGAGCAGGGTTTAAGAAGACGGTTAGCTGTAGAGAATAGTAGCCGGGAGTTATCTTTGCATTCCAGAATGATCTTGGAATAGTGAGCAGTTTTGGCAAACAAGAGTAAGACCCAATAATGCTTTATGTGGCCCAGTCAAATCTGATGGTGAATGGCTAAACCAGTTGTCCGCCACAGCCATTCAAGTCTGTGCCCCTTGGATTTGAGGGAGCGAAGATGAGGGCCGTACCAGGGGGAACGGCCAGGGTGAGAGAGAGTAATGGTTTTAATAGGGACTAGTACATCAAAGGTGGGGGTGAGGGTGTAGTTGAGCAGATCGATGGCTGTAGAAATGTCGTGGTGAAAGGAAGGCCAAAGGCTGGACAGTTTGGAGTTGATAAGTGCAGTTGTAAGAGAGTTTGGAGAGTTTTTTCCGGGGCTGGATGCAGAAGGAAGGAGTGTTGGATTGGGGTAGGGGGATGTGGGTGGAGAGCAATACAAGGAAATGGTCAGAGTTGGCCTTATCTGTAATTGACACGGTAGGAACAGCGAGACCATGAGAGATGGCAAGGTTAAGGGGGTGACCATGAATATGAACACTGCCAAGCACTGCACAAAGGTGCACGGCTGCACCCAGGCTCTCCCATGACTCCCTCTCCAGATGCTTTGGGAAGGAGTCACAGCACGCAGGGGGGTTCTCTTCCCTTGCAATGGACGGAAGAGACCTTTCCAGGAGACCAATGCAGCCTGGTTGCACAGGAGGTCACAAGCAGGGATGTCATCAAGAGGACCAGGCTGCAGTGGCACAAACCTTTCAGTGATCTCAGTAGATCATGAAACGTTACTGCAAAGCCACACTCAACCTCATCCTGCTGTGCCACTCATCACATCGCCATCACTCTGCCTTCCCTACTCTACCCCGGGGCCTAATAGTCTGCATCCCAGAGTACTTAAGGAAGTGGACATAGAAATAGTGGATGTATTGGTGATAATTTTCCAACAATCAATCGACTCTAGATCAGTTCCTATGGACTGGAGGGTAGCTAATGTAACACCACTTTTTAAAAAAGGAGGGAGAGAAAATGGGTAATTATACACTGGTTAGCCTGACATCAGTAGTGGGGAAAATTTTGGAATCAATCATTAAGGATGAATTTGGAAAGCAGTGACAGGATCGGACCAAGTCAGCATGGATTTATGAAAGGGAAATCATGCTTGACGAATCTTCTGTAATTTTTTGAGGATGTAACTAGCAGAGTGGACAAGGGAGAACCAGTGGATGTGGTGTATTTGGACTTTCAAAAGGCATTTGACAAAGTCCCGCACAAGAGATTGGTGTGCAAAATCAAAGCGCATGGTATTGGAGGTAATGTACTGACATAGATAGAGAACTGGTTGGCAGACAGGAAGCAGAGAGTCAGGATAAACAGGTCCTTTTCAGAATGGCAGGCAGTGACTAGTGGAGTGCCGCAGGGCTCAGTGCTGGGACCCCAGCTCTTTACAATATACATTAACGATTTAGATGAAGGAATTGAGTGTAATGTCTCCAGGTTTGCGGATGACACTAAACTGGGTGGCGGTGTGAGCTGTGAGGAGGACGCTAAGAGGCTGCAGGGTGACTTGGACAGGTTAGGTGAATGGGCAAATGCATGGCAGATGCAGTATAATCTGGATAAATGTGAGGTTATCCATTTTGGGGGCAAAAACACAAAGGAAAATTATTATCTGGATGGCGGCAGATTAGGAAGAGGAGGTGTAACGAGACCTGGGTGTCATGGTTCATCAGTCACTGAAAGTGGGCGTACAGCAGGTGGTGAAGACAGCAAATGGTATGTTGACCTTCATAGCTCGGGGATTTGAGTATAGGAGCAGGGAGGTCTTACTGCAGTTGTACAGGGCCTTAGTGAGGCCTCATCTGGAATATTGTGTGCAGTTTTGGTCTCCTAATCTGAGGAAGGACGTTCTTGCTTTTGAGAGAGTGCAGCGAAGGTTCAGCAGACTGATTCCAGGGATGGCTGGTCTGTCATATAAGGAGAGACTGGATCAACTGGGCCTTTATTCACTGGAGTTTAGAAGGATGAGAGGGGATCTCATAGAAATGTATAAGATTCTGACGGGACTGGACAGGTTAGATGCGGGAAGAATGTTCCCGATGTTGGGGAAGTCCAGAACCAGGGGACATAGTCTTAGGATAAGGGGTGGGCCATTTAGGACTGAGATGAGGAGAAACTTCTTCACTCAGAGAGTCGTTAATCTATGTAATTCCTTGCCGCAGAGAGTTGTTGATGCCAGTTCATTGGATTTATTCAAGAGGGAGTTGGATATGGCCCTTATGGCTAAGGGGATCAAGGGGTATGGAGAGAAAACAGGAAAGGGGTACTGAGGGAATGATCAGCCGCGATCTTATTGAATGGCGGTGCAGGCTCGAAAGGCCAAATGGCCTACTCCTGCACCTATTTTCTGTGTTTCTACTCAATGCTGGTAAAATTCTGGCCTAAGTATCTGCTAAAGCTATCACCTGGGAGGAGGTAACTGGTTTTATTGACAGGCCTACTGATGAATTCATGGAATGTGGAAGAATTTGGAGGGATTCCTATGATTCCTATGGTCACAAGTGGGGAACAAAGAGGAATATATGCAGCTCAGTTCTGTTGTAAGATGTGGTAAGGGAGAGAAGGGGTGGATAGATTGTCCTGTTTAAGAGAGAACAAACTAGGCCTGGAGTCAGGTCAGAAAAAAATAAGTGAGCCCGCTAATAGGGTTAGTGTGGCATAATTTTATTATTTTTCTTGGTCACAAGGAGGAATCTGAAGTTAGTTGGACTAAAGTGAGTTATCTATACATTTACTTGCTGCCTGTAAAATAAAGCACCGTAATAATTTGTATTTGGCCTTTCCTCACTAAGGTCTGCCTACCAAAAGAACACGCGACAGCATGTGTTGCTGTGAGAAAGACATGGGTTCCGAATTTGGTGAAGGCCTCCACCATACAGACAAGTCCCTGTAAAGAAATACATTAAAAAAATGTCACTAAGCTGTTTTCCCCCATCTTCACACTTTCCGTTGAGGACAGAGCAGCCTCCGTGCAGCGGTCCACCGTTGTCCTGCCGCTGACTCCCGCCCGCATGAATATGGCAGCTCGGCGAGCGGGAGTCTACTTACGCGCATCGGCCGTCCGCTGACTGTCCACCCACTGCCGCCGACATTCTTCTGCTCGAACCGCCCAGTGCCACTTTCGACATGACCTGGAACGTGACACTGTGCGGTTCGAGCAGAAGAATGTCAGCGGCGGTGAGTGCATAAATTTCAGCCCCATGATATCCCGCTTCGAACACAGCGGGGCACTATTGTTACACCCTCAGGTTATACCCCTGTACCATTAGATATTGAGCAGTGCGGGTGCACTCCTGAACTTAAAATGTGCAGGCTGCTTATGGAGTGAGTCTGAGAGAATATCTCAGGCAGACCTGAAATTTGTAACTGGAATGATTGTGTGAAACCAAAAGCAGATAATATTGTCTGCAAAATCCCTGGGTGTAATTCCTGACGAAGCTAGCTTTATTTCAGTGTGAGATATCAAGGTATTCATTACCTTGAGTTTATTATGAATGAATTTATCACATCAATCAAACTGACAGACAGTAACATTTTTGCTTTCTTCTGCACAGTAATCCAGTGCTTCTAGCAGTGGCCTGTTACACACAGACCAATTAACAAGCACATTATAATAGTTCCTCACATATGTGATGGTGACCCCTGATTTATTTTGTAGGTCTGATTCTGCATAGTAGCTATATATGGTTTCCCAGAAAAAAACCTCACTAAATGAGCCTGGTGCCACCTGGTGATGGAAGATTTTTATGCAGCTGCGACAGCAGTCCTGATCTGGTTCTATGCTATTTGCTTCTTTAGTATATATTTCCTTAAGAACACAAGAACGCATGGAACAAGGAGAGGCAATTATTCCTGCGCACCCAAAGCCAAATTGAGAGAAACTGAGGAACATCACATAAATCTCATATCACACACTAATCATCCCTGACCTGCCACATTACATGACATTTTCATATCACGGCAGACCAAAAACTACCATGTTCAATGCAGCGTCATGAACTCTATTTATTCTTATCCTTTTAACCCTCAATCCCATCCCTAATCAGCTATTCATTCAACTCTTCTGCTAGTGACGGTGAATCAGCACAGGATGTCCTGCTATCAGTGCACAATATTACTGCGGTACTCTCAACCTGAGTTTTATGAGTTTGAAGAGTCAGCCAAGCTCCAAAGAACAACGTGTAGTCAAATTATCCAGCTATACTGGAGCCTCCATAAGCTTTGGTTCATTATCAACCATTTTTTAATCTTTGATACAATATCGCCCAGTGAAAGTATTGTGATAAATCTGCATATAGAAACAACTGATTGTAGGTTTTAAACAATTTTTGAACAATCAGTGAATGATTTAAAGCTCACTGTGCCACATGGGGATCTTAATATTTCTAGCTCTTAACCATGTTGGTAGCCAAGGTAATAGGAACATTGGAACACCTATCAAGTGACCCTGTGCTCTAAAGAATGAGTATATAGACATCAGATAGGGATAGAATCAGGCTACAATGCCCAGACTTTGATAAAGCCTGTGTTCTTACATGGCACCATCTTTCATAATGAAAATATTGTTTGTAATGCTGAAACTGTTTATGGATTAGAAATTGCCAGACAACATAATCAACAACATTCTGATTTAATTTGATAAGTTTCCTTTCTCTTTTTGTACAATTTGGGTGTTTATTGTTTGTGCCCATCTGAGAAGAGGGCACTTTTGTTGCGCTATTTTTTTTGTATTTATCACAACCGACTGTCATCCTGCTTGGTCAAATGTAGAGCAAACAGGTGGTAACCATACCGACACACCATTCCTAAACACTGACAATGAATGCACGTTTCACTCTGATTTTCTGACACTGAGAAGTCATTTAGATCCCAACTAATAATTCCACAGACTATTAAGTTTTATCATATTGTCAAGCAAAACACAAGTTCAATATCAAGATTAGGGAAACTTTAAAACGGATATCAAACCAGTGAGATTTTCAACATCAAGTTAAATTGAGTTAAATTTATGATCAAAAGAGACAGATACAAAACGTATTTAAACGAATTGTTATTTTTACTTTTAGCGCGAGATACATCAAAACTATTAATTTCTAAATCAAAATGATTGAAACTTGATCAGTCTGTTTTATTTATCCATATATTATAAAAATAACAAGTAACAGTCTACAGCAAGCCTGGGACTCTCCACAGAGAGGCGGTGTCACCCGGACACGTTGTACAAACCTCCATTTCCTGGTGTCACCCGGACACTAAATCCGTTGTACAAACCTCCATGTCCTGGTGTCACCGGTGCAACCCGCCCTCCATCGTCATTACCGTCTCGAGCGGTATCGGGCTATTTCCACGGCTGAAAGTGATATTTTAAAAAGTTTTATTGAATTGAATTGTGTTTAAAAATGTTTTAAATTTCATATCAAATACGATAATACAATTTAAAAATTAATGGCATTTTAGGAAATAGGCTCAATCATACTGACCAATGAAAGAGCGAGCGTGGTGACGTTGGTCGCAGTTCGAGCCGGACCCCACACGTGGAGCGGAGCAGGCGCAGTGTGAGCCGGGGCCCACACGTGGAGCGGAGCAGACGCAGGGTGAACCGGGGCCCACACGTGGAGCGGAGCAGGCGCAGTGTGAGCCGGGGCCCACACGTGGAGCGGAGCAGACGCAGGGTGAACCGGGGCCCACACGTGGAGCGGAGCAGACGCAGGGTGAACCGGGGCCCACACGTGGAGCGGAGCAGACGCAGGGTGAACCGGGGCCCACACGTGGAGCGGAGCAGACGCAGGTTGGTGGTTGTTGGGGGTTGCGGGTGACGGTTTCACCGAGCGGCACTGGGAGCCTCGGGGACAAGACTCGCGGTCTGGGGCCCCGACACCGTGAATTAGGGAGGGAGAGAGAGGTGGGGGGGAGGGAATGTCACCAAGGCGGCTTCCCCCGGCCCGGCCTGTTCCTCTGGTGACCGGCCCTGGCTGTGTCACAGTGCAGTGCAGCAGCCCAGGCGGATGGCTGGAGGTGTAGCTCACTGAGGCGGCGCCACTCTGGGAGACCCAGCCTCACCGGTGGATGTGCAGTTCTGGGCATTAAATACTGGCACTCCATTATCGTGCCGAGGGAATGCCGCACTGTCTGGGTTGAGACGTGTAACCGAGGCCCTGTCTTCTGTACAGCCCAGGGAAGTGTCTCAGAACAACAAAATGGTCATGTAGTCTATGGGTACACCATGTGGCAGGACAGCGGGAATCTGGAGCAATTTCTTCCCTCCCCCACACCCAAAGTTGAAGTTAGGTCAATTGAAAATTTCAAAACTGAGTGACATTGTGTTGGGCATGGGTATTAATGGTTGTAAAACCAAGGCGAGTAGATGGTGTTAAGATACAGATCAGCCATGATCTAATTGAATGGTGGAACAGGCTCTAGTGGCTCAATAGCCACCTCCTGGTCACTTGCGTGTTGCTGGATTGTCACAATATCCCCCACGTTGTCCTACACTTGATGCACCTCCCACGCCTGGCCGAATGTGACTCCGGTCTACACTGTGATTGACTCTCCATACCCTCTGAAGTAACCTAGCAAGCAAGCTGTGAAGAAGGCAAATGGTATGTTGGTCTTCATAACTAGGGGATTTGAGTATAGGAGCAGGGAGGTCTTACTGCAGTTGTACAGGGCCTTGGTGAGGCCTCACCTGGAATATTGTGTACAGTTTTGGTCTCCTAATCTGAGGAAGGACGTTCCTGCTATTGAGGGAGTGCGGTGAAGGTTCCCAGACTGATTTCTGGGCTGGTGGGACTGACATATGAGGAGAGACTGGATCAACTGGGCCTTTATACACTGGCGTTTAGAAGGATGAGAGGGGATCTCATAGAAACATATAACATTCTGATGGGACTGGACAGGTTAGATGCAGGAAGAATGTTCCCGATGATGGGGAAGTCCAGAACCAGGGGACACAGTCTAAGGGTAAGGGGTAGGCAATTTAGGACTGAGATGAGGAGAAACTTCTTCACTCGGAGAGTTGTTAACCTATGGAATTCCCTGCCGCAGAGAGTTGTTAATGCCAGTTCATTGGATATATTCAAGAGCGAGTTAGATATGGCCCTTACGGCTAAGGGGATCAAGGAGTATGGAGAGAAAGCAGGAAAGAGGTACTGAGGGAATGATCAGCCATGATATTGAATGGCGGTGCAGGCTCGAAGGGCCGAATGGCCTACTCCTGCACCTATTTTCTATGTTCAGTTCAAGCAGTTTCCAGAGCCCTCCGCCACCTTGAGGCAATTCGTGATGGGCAATAAATGTGGTATTGTCAGTGTTGCAGACAGCTCGAGAACAAATTAAAAATCCAGAACCACAGAAGTGTAAGTGATTTTCTATGTAGGTGAACCCTGAGAAATATGTAGCAGCTACAAACTTCTGTGCTCCACTGTGCCACACAAGATCCGGGCTCCGCCTGCTCTAGTTGTATACTCTACCCTACCACGCTCCTTCTAGGCTCCAGCTTTTTCAGCCTTGACTCCATTCTCATCTATCACAAGGTAGCCGCGCTGTGTTCGAGCTTTGCTTTTTCTTCCTTCCATAGAACTAGTTATTCTGGTACTCAGCCAATTGGTGCTCCAAATGTGCAGGTCTTGTGATTGGGATATGGATCATGGTCCATCATTTGAATAGTCCAGCCATAGTGTTTTGTTTAATGTATGTATAAAATTGTTGCAATATATGCTGAATATAATTGGAGTATATACTATCTAGTATCAACAATGTATACTAATATAGTTAAGCTTTCTGGTTTTCGGGATAAACCTGATAATTCCCCATTCAGTCCAAAGAAGATTCCAAAATTATGGTTAAAATTTCTTGGAAGTGTTGATGTTGGTACTAGGCTGTGACCCATATAGCTACCGTTTCTGTTTTGAGAAGATTACACTTCAGCTTTCTGTACTGATGGCAGCATTGATGTGAAGTGTTCCCCCTGTTGCTTGTATCTTGCGCAGGAGTGTGATGGGGAGGAGATACTAAGGATGCAGTTCATGATGCACACTTTCAGAATTGTTTTGTTGATTAAATTTTCTGGTTACAATGGTTGGTCATCCTTTACTCAAGAAAGCAAGCTTGGCCTGATATTTCTTTGAAAGAATTCAGGGGAAATAAAATTAGAAAATCAGGACCTAAGCAAGTTGTAATTCATAGATGTAATCATTTATGAACTCTTGTCCACCCTAATTTCTCTGCCATTGTCATCTGATGCCTTGCAAATTGTTCTTGCTGTTGCTGCGTACTTGTCAGATTACCTTTTTGACATGCATATTACTGTGTGCTTTATATTTGAGATATTTATCAGAAAAATGGCTGATTACATGTTTGAATTATATTTAATTTCCAATTTTTTTCCATGTGATGCTTTTGCTTTTTTCGCTAATCATCTTTCGGTTAAATGTACAAACGTTTCAGTACTTGAGTTTTCAGAGAAATCCAGACCAAGGATTCTGTTTCTGGCTCGTGAGGCAGAGTTGTCCCCATGTTGCACTAATTGTAGTTCTCCCTTCCCTTTCAAACTACTTAAAGATGCAATCTGCCAATCTGATTTAGATGATTAATCCATTCTATTAACAAAGACTCAATTCTGAGGTTTTACAAGTTTAGAAATAGTTGTGGTCTGTTGGTAATGAAAGTTCTATATGCATTTAAAAATGTAATGTTCTGTAGCATTCCAAAGCATTACACTATTCCATCTGGTCTGCTGAAGCATAGACCCAGTGCTGTAACAGTTTGAATTGTCCTTGCAGGTTTCTTGAGATAGTGCGTAATCATGGTGGTCGAAGGTAAAAAGTTTTCCGGGAAAGGTAGAAATGCACCACCTGGAAAGAGCAAATTTAAAAAGTTTAAAGGATCTAAGAATGTTTCATCAGGTAAGACTTTGATATCATTAGAATACAATAGGTGCAACAACCTTCCATCAGTTTTAATCCCAAAATGAAACTAGAGTCTCCTCCCATATTCTGTTGCTATTTTAATATACAATAATGGTCAGCTGATGTGCGGTCTTGAAAGTGAGCCCTCCACATAGCAATGATAATTCGGTCAGGCAGAGTCAGCATGGATTTATGATAGGGAAGTCATGTTTGACAAATTTGCTGGAATTTTTTGAGGATGTAACGAACAGGGTGGATAAAAGGGAACCAGTGGATGATGGTGTATTTGGACTTCCAGAAGGTATTTGACAAGGTGCCACATAAAAGATTACTGCACAAGATAAAAGTTCATGGGGTTGGGGGTAATATATTAGCATGGATAGAGGATTGGCTAATTAACAGAAAACAGAGAGTCGGGAGGAATGGTTCATTCTCAGGTTGGCAACCAGTAACTAGTGGGGTGCCGCAGAGATCAGTGCTGAGACCCCAACTATTTACAATCTATGGAAGAAGGGACCAAGTGTAACACAGCCAAGTTTGCTGACGATACAAAGATTGGGAGGAAAAGCAATGTGTGAGGAGGATACAAAAACCCACAGAAGGACATAGACAGGCTAAGTAAGTGGGCAAAAATTTGGCAGATGGAGTATGATGTTGGAAAGTGTGAGGTCATGCACTTTGGCAGAAAAAAAATCAAAAAGCAAGTTATTATTTAAATGGGGAAAGATTGCAAAGTGCTGCAGTACAGTGGGACCTGGGGGTACTTGTGCATAAAACACAAAAGGTTATTATGCAGGTACAGCAAGTGATCAGGAAGGCCAATGGAATCTTGGCCTTTATTGCAAAGGGGATGGAGTATAAAAGAGGGAAGTCTTGCTACAGTTATAGAAACATAGAAAATAGGTGCAGGAGTAGGCCATTCGGCCCTTCTAGCCTGTACCGCCATTCAATGAGTTAATGGCTGAACATGCAACTTCAGTACCCCATTCCTGCTTTCTCGCCATACCCCTTGATCCCCCTAGTAGTAAGGACTTCATCTAACTCCTTTTTGAATATATTTAGTGAATTGGCCTCAACAACTTTCTGTGGTAGAGAATTCCACAGGTTCACCACTCTCTGGGTGAAGAAGTTTCTCCTCATCTCGGTCCTAAATGGCTTACCCCTTATCCTTAGACTGTGACGTTTTAAACGTTTCTATGAGGTTCCCTCTCATTCTTCTGAACTCCAGTGAATACAAGCCCAGTTGATCCATTCTTTCTTGATAGTTCAGTCCTGCCATCCCGGGAATCAGTCTGGTGAACCTTCGCTGCACTCCCTCAATAGTAGGAACGTCCTTCCTCAGATTAGGAGACCAAAACTGAACACAATATTCCAGGTGTGGCCTCACGTTTAAAATTCTGACGGGTTTGGACAGGTTGGATGCAGGAAGAATGTTCCCAATGTTGGGGAAGTCCAGAACCAGGGGTCACAGTCTAAGGATAAGGGGTAAGCCATTTAGGACCGAGATGAGGAGAAACTTCTTCACCCAGAGAGTGGTGAACCTGTGAAGTTCTCTACCACAGAAAGTTGTTGAGGCCAATTCACTAAATATATTCAAAAAAGAGTTAGATGCAGTCCTTACTACTCGGGGGATCAAGGGGTATGGCGAGAAAGCAGGAAGGGGGTACTGAGGTTTCATGTTCAGCCATGAACTCATTGAATGGCGGTGCAGGCTAGAAGGGCTGAATGGCCTGCTCCTGCACCTATTTTCTATGTTTCTATGTCTCTCTCTCTCTCTCTCTCTGTCTCCATCAGTGTCTCTCTCTCTCTCTCTGTCTCCATCAGTGTCTCTCTCTCTCTCTCTGTCTCCATCAGTGTCTCTCTCTCTCTCTGTCTCCATCAGTGTCTCTCTCTCTCTCTGTCTCCATCAGTGTCTCTCTCTCTCTGTCTCCATCAGTGTCTCTCTCTGTCTCCATCAGTGTCTCTCTCTCTCTGTCTCCATCAGTGTCTCTCTCTCTCTCTGTCTCCATCAGTGTCTCTCTCTCTCTCTGTCTCCATCAGTGTCTCTCTCTCTCTCTGTCTCCATCAGTGTCTCTCTCTCTCGCTGTCTCCATCAGTCTCTCTCTCTCTCTGTCTCCATCAGTCAGTGTCTCTCTCTCTCTCTCTCTCTCTCTCTCTCTGTCTCCATCAGTCTCTCTCTCTCTCCATCAGTGTCTCTCTCTCTCTCTGTCTCCATCAGTGTCTCTCTCTCTCGCTGTCTCCATCAGTCTCTCTCTCTCTCTCTCTCTCTCTGTCTCCATCAGTCAGTGTCTCTCTCTCTCTCTCTCTCTCTCTCTGTCTCCATCAGTCTCTCTCTCTCTCTCTCTCTCTCTCTCTCTCTCCATCAGTGTCTCTCTCTGTCTCCATCAGTGTCTCTCTATCTCTCTCTGTCTCTCTCTGTCTCCATCAGTGTCTCTCTCTCTGTCTCCATCAGTGTCTCTCTCTCTCTGTCTCCATCAGTGTCTCTCTCTCTCGCTGTCTCCATCAGTCTCTCTCTCGCTCTCTCTGTCTCCATCAGTCAGTGTCTCTCTCTCTCTCTCTCTCTGTCTCCATCAGTCTCTCTCTCTCTCTCTCGCTCTCTCCATCAGTGTCTCTCTCTCTCTGTCTCCATCAGTGTCTCTCTCTCTGTCTCCATCAGTGTCTCTCTCTCTGTCTCCATCAGTGTCTCTCTCTCTCTGTCTCCATCAGTGTCTCTCTCTCTCTCTGTCTCCATCAGTGTCTCTCTCTCTCTGTCTCCATCAGTGTCTCTCTCTCTCTGTCTCCATCAGTGTCTCTCTCTCTCTGTCTCCATCAGTGTCTCTCTCTCTCTCTGTCTCCATCAGTGTCTCTCTCTCTCTCTGTCTCCATCAGTGTCTCTCTCTCTCTGTCTCCATCAGTGTCTCTCTCTCTCGCTGTCTCCATCAGTCTCTCTCTCTCTCTCTCTGTCTCCATCAGTCAGTGTCTCTCTCTCTCTCTCTCTCTCTCTCTCTGTCTCCATCAGTCTCTCTCTCTCTCTCTCTCTCCCATCAGTGTCTCTCTCTCTCTGTCTTCCATCAGTGTCTCTCTCTCTCTGTCTCCATCAGTCTCTCTCTCTCTCTCTCTGTCTCCATCAGTCAGTGTCTCTCTCTCTCTCTCTCTCTCTCTCTGTCTCCATCAGTCTCTCTCTCTCTCTCTGTCTCCATCAGTCTCTCTCTCTCTCCTCTCTCCTCTCTGTCTCCATCGGTGTCTCTCTCTCTCTCTCTCTCTCTCTCTCTCTCTCTCTCTGTCTCCATTGGTGTCTCTCTCTGTCTCCATCAGTGTCTCCCTCTCTCTCTCTCTCTCTCTCTCTCTCTCTGTCTCCATCAGTGTCTCTCTCTCTCTCTCTCTCTCTCTCTCCATCTGTGTGTGTGTGTGTCTCTCTCTCCATCAGTGTGTGTCTCTCTCTCCATCAGTGTGTGTCTCTCTCTCCATCAGTGTGTGTGTCTCTCTCCATCAGTGTGTGTGTCTCTCTCTATCTCTGTCTCCATCAGTGTCTCTCTCTCCCACTCTCTCTCTGTCTCCATCAGTGTCTCTCTCTCTCTCTCTCTCTCTCTCCATCTGTGTGTGTGTGTGTCTCTCTCTCTCTCTCTCTCCATCTGTGTGTGTGTGTGTCTCTCTCTCTCTCCATCAGTGTGTGTGTGTCTCTCTCTCTCTGTCTCCATCAGTGTCTCTCTCTCTCTCTGTCTCCATCAGTGTCTCTCTCTCTCTGTCTCCATCAGTGTCTCTCTCTCTCTCTCTCTGTCTCCATCAGTGTCTCTCTCTCTCTCTGTCTCCATCAGTGTCTCTCTCTCTCTGTCTCCATCAGTGTCTCTCTCTCTCTCTCTGTCTCCATCAGTGTCTCTCTCTGTCTCCATCAGTGTCTCTCTCTCTGTCTCCATCAGTGTCTCTCTCTCTCTCTGTCTCCATCAGTGTCTCTCTCTCTCTCTGTCTCCATCAGTGTCTCTCTCTCTCTCTGTCTCCATCAGTGTCTCTCTATCTCTCTCTGTGTCTCTCTCTGTCTCCATCAGTGTCTCTCTCTCTCTGTCTCCATCAGTGTCTCTCTATGTCTCCATCAGTGTCTCTCTCTCTCTGTCTCCATCAGTGTCTCTCTCTCTCTCTGTCTCCATCAGTGTCTCTCTCTCTCTCTGTCTCCATCAGTGTCTCTCTCTCTCTCTGTCTCCATCAGTGTCTCTCTCTCTCTCTGTCGCCATCAGTGTCTCTCTCTCTGTCTCTGTCTCCATCAGTGTCTCTCTATCTCTCTCTGTCTCTCTCTGTCTCCATCAGTGTCTCTCTCTCTCTGTCTTCCATCAGTGTCTCTCTCTCTCTCTGTCTCCATCAGTCTCTCTCTCTCTCTCTGTCTCCATCAGTCAGTGTCTCTCTCTCTCTCTCTCTCTCTCTCTCTGTCTCCATCAGTCTCTCTCTCTCTCTCTCTCTCTCTGTCTCCATCAGTGTCTCTCTCTCTCTCCTCTCTCTGTCTCCATTGGTGTCTCTCTCTGTCTCCATCAGTGTCTCCCTCTCTCTCTCTCTCTCTCTCTCTCTCTCTCTCTCTCTGTCTCCATCAGTGTCTCTCTCTCTCTCTCTCTCTCCATCAGTGTGTGTGTGTGTCTCTCTCTCTCTCCATCAGTGTGTGTGTCTCTCTCTATCTCTGTCTCCATCAGTGTCTCTCCCACTCTCTCTGTCTCCATCAGTGTCTCCCTCTCTATCAGTGTCTCCCTCTCTCTCTCTCTCTCTCTCTCTCTCTCTCTCCATCAGTGTGTCTCTCTCTCTCTCTCTCATCTGTGTGTGTGTGTGTCTCTCTCTCTCTCCATCAGTGTGTGTGTGTCTCTCTCTCTGTCTCCATCAATGTCTCTCTCTCACTCTCTCTCTGTCTCCATCAGTGTCTCTCTCTCTCTCTCTCTCTCTCTCTCTCTCTCTCCATCAGTCTCTCTCTCTCTCTCTCTCTCTCTCTCTCTCATCAGTGTGTGTGTGTCTCTCTCCATCAGTTTGTGTGTGTCTCTCTCCATCAGTGTGTCTCTCTCTCTCTCATCAGTGTGTCTCTCTCCCTCCCTCTCTGTCTCCATCAGTGTCTCTCTCTCTCTCTCTCCATCAGTCTCTCTCTCTCTCCATCAGTCTCTCTCTCTCTCTCCATCAGTCTCTCTCTCTCTCTCTCTCCATCAGTCTCTCTCTCTCTCTCTCATCTCTCTCTCCTCTCCATCAGTCTCTCTCTCTCTCATCAGTCTCTCTCTCTCTCCATCAGTCTCTCTCTCTCTCCATCAGTCTCTCTCTCTCTCCATCAGTCTCTCTCTCTCTCCATCAGTCTCTCTCTCTCCATCAGTCTCTCTCTCTCTCCATCAGTCTCTCTCTCTCTCCATCAGTCTCTCTCTCTCTCCATCAGTCTCTCTCTCTCTCCATCAGTCTCTCTCTCTCTCCATCAGTCTCTCTCTCTCCATCAGTCTCTCTCTCTCCATCAGTCTCTCTCTCTCCATCAGTCTCTCTCTCTCCATCAGTCTCTCTCTCTCCATCAGTCTCTCTCTCTCCATCAGTCTCTCTCTCTCCATCAGTCTCTCTCTCTCCATCAGTCTCTCTCTCTCCATCAGTCTCTCTCTCTCCATCAGTCTCTCTCTCTCCATCAGTCTCTCTCTCTCCATCAGTCTCTCTCTCTCCATCAGTCTCTCTCTCTCCATCAGTCTCTCTCTCTCCATCAGTCTCTCTCTCTCCATCAGTCTCTCTCTCTCCATCAGTCTCTCTCTCTCCATCAGTCTCTCTCTCTCCATCAGTCTCTCTCTCTCCATCAGTCTCTCTCTCTCCATCAGTCTCTCTCTCTCCATCAGTCTCTCTCTCTCCATCAGTCTCTCTCTCTCCATCAGTCTCTCTCTCTCCATCAGTCTCTCTCTCTCCATCAGTCTCTCTCTCTCCATCAGTCTCTCTCTCTCCATCAGTCTCTCTCTCTCCATCAGTCTCTCTCTCTCCATCAGTCTCTCTCTCTCCATCAGTCTCTCTCTCTCCATCAGTCTCTCTCTCTCCATCAGTCTCTCTCTCTCCATCAGTCTCTCTCTCTCCATCAGTCTCTCTCTCTCCATCAGTCTCTCTCTCTCCATCAGTCTCTCTCTCTCCATCAGTCTCTCTCTCTCCATCAGTCTCTCTCTCTCCATCAGTCTCTCTCTCTCCTCCATCAGTCTCTCTCTCTCCATCAGTCTCTCTCTCTCCATCAGTCTCTCTCTCTCATCAGTCTCTCTCTCTCCATCAGTCTCTCTCTCTCCATCAGTCTCTCTCTCTCCATCAGTCTCTCTCTCTCCATCAGTCTCTCTCTCTCCATCAGTCTCTCTCTCTCCATCAGTCTCTCTCTCTCCATCAGTCTCTCTCTCTCCATCAGTCTCTCTCTCTCCATCAGTCTCTCTCTCTCCATCAGTCTCTCTCTCTCCATCAGTCTCTCTCTCTCCATCAGTCTCTCTCTCTCCATCAGTCTCTCTCTCTCCATCAGTCTCTCTCTCTCCATCAGTCTCTCTCTCTCCATCAGTCTCTCTCTCTCCATCAGTCTCTCTCTCTCCATCAGTCTCTCTCTCTCCATCAGCTCTCTCTCTCTCCATCAGTCTCTCTCTCTCCATCAGTCTCTCTCTCTCCATCAGTCTCTCTCTCT
>NC_091977.1:81986177-82031815 GCF_044704955.1 Pristiophorus japonicus
CTCTCTCTGTCTCTCTCAGTCTCTCTCTCTCTCTGTCTCTCTCTATCAGTCTCTCTCTCTCTCCATCAGTCTCTCTCTCTCTCTCTCTCTCCATCAGTCTCTCTCTCTCTCTCTCCATCAGTCTCTCTCTCTCTCTCCATCAGTCTCTCTCTCTCTCTCCACCAGTCTCTCTCTCCACCAGTCTCTCTCTCTCCACCAGTCTCTCTCTCTCCACCAGTCTCTCTCTCTCCATCAGTCTCTCTCTCTCCACCAGTCTCTCTCTCTCCACCAGTCTCTCTCTCTCTCCACCAGTTCTCTCTCTCTCCATCAGTCTCTCTCTCTCCATCAGTCTCTCTCTCTCCATCAGTCTCTCTCTCTCCATCAGTCTCTCTCTCTCATCAGTCTCTCTCTCTCCATCAGTCTCTCTCTCTCCATCAGTCTCTCTCTCTCCATCAGTCTCTCTCTCTCCATCAGTCTCTCTCTCTCATCAGTCTCTCTCTCTCCATCAGTCTCTCTCTCTCCATCAGTCTCTCTCTCTCCATCAGTCTCTCTCTCTCCATCAGTCTCTCTCTCTCCATCAGTCTCTCTCTCTCCATCAGTCTCTCTCTCTCCATCAGTCTCTCTCTCTCCATCAGTCTCTCTCTCTCCATCAGTCTCTCTCTCTCCATCAGTCTCTCTCTCTCCATCAGTCTCTCTCTCTCCATCAGTCTCTCTCTCTCCATCAGTCTCTCTCTCTCCATCAGTCTCTCTCTCTCCATCAGTCTCTCTCTCTCCATCAGTCTCTCTCTCTCCATCAGTCTCTCTCTCTCCATCAGTCTCTCTCTCTCCATCAGTCTCTCTCTCTCCATCAGTCTCTCTCTCTCCATCAGTCTCTCTCTCTCCATCAGTCTCTCTCTCTCCATCAGTCTCTCTCTCTCCATCAGTCTCTCTCTCTCCCATCAGTCTCTCTCTCTCCATCAGTCTCTCTCTCTCCATCAGTCTCTCTCTCTCCATCAGTCTCTCTCTCTCCATCAGGTCTCTCTCCCTCTCCATCAGTCTCTCTCTCTCCATCAGTCTCTCTCTCTCCATCAGTCTCTCTCTCTCCATCAGTCTCTCTCTCTCCATCAGTCTCTCTCTCTCCATCAGTCTCTCTCTCTCCATCAGTCTCTCTCTCTCTCCATCAGTCTCTCTCTCTCCATCAGTCTCTCTCTCTCCATCAGTCTCTCTCTCTCCATCAGTCTCTCTCTCTCCATCAGTCTCTCTCTCTCTCCATCAGTCTCTCTCTCTCTCCATCAGTCTCTCTCTCTCTCCATCAGTCTCTCTCTCTCTCCATCAGTCTCTCTCTCTCTCCATCAGTCTCTCTCTCTCTCCATCAGTCTCTCTCTCTCTCCATCAGTCTCTCTCTCTCTCCATCAGTCTCTCTCTCTCTCCATCAGTCTCTCTCTCTCTCCATCAGTCTCTCTCTCTCTCCATCAGTCTCTCTCTCTCTCCATCAGTCTCTCTCTCTCTCCATCAGTCTCTCTCTCTCTCCATCAGTCTCTCTCTCTCTCCATCAGTCTCTCTCTCTCTCCATCAGTCTCTCTCTCTCTCCATCAGTCTCTCTCTCTCTCCATCAGTCTCTCTCTCTCTCCATCAGTCTCTCTCTCTCTCCATCAGTCTCTCTCTCTCTCCATCAGTCTCTCTCTCTCTCCATCAGTCTCTCTCTCTCTCCATCAGTCTCTCTCTCTCTCCATCAGTCTCTCTCTCTCTCCATCAGTCTCTCTCTCTCTCCATCAGTCTCTCTCTCTCTCCATCAGTCTCTCTCTCTCCATCAGTCTCTCTCTCTCTCCATCAGTCTCTCTCTCTCCATCAGTCTCTCTCTCTCTCCATCAGTCTCTCTCTCTCTCCATCAGTCTCTCTCTCTCTCCATCAGTCTCTCTCTCTCTCCATCAGTCTCTCTCTCTCTTCCATCAGTCTCTCTCTCTCTCCATCAGTCTCTCTCTCTCTCCATCAGTCTCTCTCTCTCTCCATCAGTCTCTCTCTCTCTCCATCAGTCTCTCTCTCTCTCCATCAGTCTCTCTCTCTCTCCATCAGTCTCTCTCTCTCTCCATCAGTCTCTCTCTCTCTCTTCCATCAGTCTCTCTCTCTCTCCATCAGTCTCCTCTCCTCTCCATCAGTCTCTCTCTCTCTCCATCAGTCTCTCTCTCTCTCCATCAGTCTCTCTCTCTCTCCATCAGTCTCTCTCTCTCTCACTCTCTCTCTCTCTCCATCAGTCTCCTCTCTCTCCATCAGTCTCTCTCTCTCTCCATCAGTCTCTCTCTCTCTCCATCACTCTCTCTCTCTCTCCATCACTCTCTCTCTCTCTCCATCACTCTCTCTCTCTCTCCATCACTCTCTCTCTCTCTCCATCACTCTCTCTCTCTCTCCATCACTCTCTCTCTCTCTCCATCACTCTCTCTCTCTCTCCATCACTCTCTCTCTCTCTCCATCACTCTCTCTCTCTCCATCACTCTCTCTCTCTCTCCATCACTCTCTCTCTCTCTCCATCACTCTCTCTCTCTCCTCCATCACTCTCTCTCTCTCTCCATCATCTCTCTCTCTCTCCATCAGTCTCTCTCTCTCCATCAGTCTCTCTCTCTCTCCATCAGTCTCTCTCTCTCTCTCCATCAGTTCTCTCTCTCTCTCCATCAGTCTCTCTCTCTCTCCATCAGTCTCTCTCTCTCTCCATCAGCTCTCTCTCTCTCCATCAGTCTCTCTCTCTCTCCATCAGTCTCTCTCTCTCTCCATCAGTCTCTCTCTCTCTCCATCAGTCTCTCTCTCTCTCCATCAGTCTCTCTCTCTCTCCATCAGTCTCTCTCTCTCTCCATCAGTCTCTCTCTCTCTCCATCAGTCTCTCTCTCTCTCCATCAGTCTCTCTCTCTCTCCATCAGTCTCTCTCTCTCTCCATCAGTCTCTCTCTCTCTCCATCAGTCTCTCTCTCTCTCCATCAGTCTCTCTCTCTCCATCAGTCTCTCTCTCTCTCCATCAGTCTCTCTCTCTCTCCATCAGTCTCTCTCTCTCTCCATCAGTCTCTCTCTCTCTCCATCAGTCTCTCTCTCTCTCCATCAGTCTCTCTCTCTCTCCATCAGTCTCTCTCTCTCTCCATCAGTCTCTCTCTCTCTCCATCAGTCTCTCTCTCTCTCCATCAGTCTCTCTCTCTCTCCATCAGTCTCTCTCTCTCTCCATCAGTCTCTCTCTCTCTCCATCAGTCTCTCTCTCTCTCCATCAGTCTCTCTCTCTCTCCATCAGTCTCTCTCTCTCTCCATCAGTCTCTCTCTCTCTCCATCAGTCTCTCTCTCTCTCCATCAGTCTCTCTCTCTCTCCATCAGTCTCTCTCTCTCTCCATCAGTCTCTCTCTCTCTCATCAGTCTCTCTCTCTCTCCATCAGTCTCTCTCTCTCTCCATCAGTCTCTCTCTCTCTCCATCAGTCTCTCTCTCTCTCCATCAGTCTCTCTCTCTCTCATCAGTCTCTCTCTCTCCATCAGTCTCTCTCTCTCTCCATCAGTCTCTCTCTCTCTCCATCAGTCTCTCTCTCTCTCCATCAGTCTCTCTCTCTCCATCAGTCTCTCTCTCTCCATCAGTCTCTCTCTCTCCATCAGTCTCTCTCTCTCTCCATCAGTCTCTCTCTCTCTCCATCAGTCTCTCTCTCTCCATCAGTCTCTCTCTCTCTCCATCAGTCTCTCTCTCTCTCCATCAGTCTCTCTCTCTCTCCATCAGTCTCTCTCTCTCCATCAGTCTCTCTCTCTCTCCATCAGTCTCTCTCTCTCTCCATCAGTCTCTCTCTCTCTCCATCAGTCTCTCTCTCTCTCCATCAGTCTCTCTCTCTCTCCATCAGTCTCTCTCTCTCTCCATCAGTCTCTCTCTCTCCATCAGTCTCTCTCTCTCTCCATCAGTCTCTCTCTCTCTCATCAGTCTCTCTCTCTCCATCAGTCTCTCTCTCTCCATCAGTCTCTCTCTCTCCATCAGTCTCTCTCTCTCCATCAGTCTCTCTCTCTCCATCAGTCTCTCTCTCTCCATCAGTCTCTCTCTCTCCATCAGTCTCTCTCTCTCCATCAGTCTCTCTCTCTCCATCAGTCTCTCTCTCTCCATCAGTCTCTCTCTCTCCATCAGTCTCTCTCTCTCCATCAGTCTCTCTCTCTCCATCAGTCTCTCTCTCTCCATCAGTCTCTCTCTCTCCATCAGTCTCTCTCTCTCCATCAGTCTCTCTCTCTCCATCAGTCTCTCTCTCTCCATCAGTCTCTCTCTCTCCATCAGTCTCTCTCTCTCCATCAGTCTCTCTCTCTCCATCAGTCTCTCTCTCTCCATCAGTCTCTCTCTCTCCATCAGTCTCTCTCTCTCCATCAGTCTCTCTCTCTCCATCAGTCTCTCTCTCTCCATCAGTCTCTCTCTCTCCATCAGTCTCTCTCTCTCCATCAGTCTCTCTCTCTCCATCAGTCTCTCTCTCTCCATCAGTCTCTCTCTCTCCATCAGTCTCTCTCTCTCCATCAGTCTCTCTCTCTCCATCAGTCTCTCTCTCTCCATCAGTCTCTCTCTCTCCATCAGTCTCTCTCTCTCCATCAGTCTCTCTCTCTCCATCAGTCTCTCTCTCTCCATCAGTCTCTCTCTCTCCATCAGTCTCTCTCTCTCTCATCAGTCTCTCTCTCTCTCCATCAGTCTCTCTCTCTCCATCAGTCTCTCTCTCTCTCCCATCAGTCTCTCTCTCTCTCCATCAGTCTCTCTCTCTCTCCATCAGTCTCTCTCTCTCTCCATCAGTCTCTCTCTCTCTCCATCAGTCTCTCTCTCTCTCCATCAGTCTCTCTCTCTCTCCATCAGTCTCTCTCTCTCTCCATCAGTCTCTCTCTCTCTCCATCAGTCTCTCTCTCTCTCCATCAGTCTCTCTCTCTCTCCATCAGTCTCTCTCTCTCTCCATCAGTCTCTCTCTCTCTCCATCAGTCTCTCTCTCTCTCCATCAGTCTCTCTCTCTCTCCATCAGTCTCTCTCTCTCTCCATCAGTCTCTCTCTCTCTCCATCAGTCTCTCTCTCTCTCCATCAGTCTCTCTCTCTCTCCATCAGTCTCTCTCTCTCTCCATCAGTCTCTCTCTCTCTCCATCAGTCTCTCTCTCTCTCCATCAGTCTCTCTCTCTCTCCATCAGTCTCTCTCTCTCTCCATCAGTCTCTCTCTCTCTCCATCAGTCTCTCTCTCTCTCCATCAGTCTCTCTCTCTCTCCATCAGTCTCTCTCTCTCTCCATCAGTCTCTCTCTCTCTCCATCAGTCTCTCTCTCTCTCCATCAGTCTCTCTCTCTCTCCATCAGTCTCTCTCTCTCTCCATCAGTCTCTCTCTCTCTCCATCAGTCTCTCTCTCTCTCCATCAGTCTCTCTCTCTCTCCATCAGTCTCTCTCTCTCTCCATCAGTCTCTCTCTCTCTCCATCAGTCTCTCTCTCTCTCCATCAGTCTCTCTCTCTCTCCATCAGTCTCTCTCTCTCTCCATCAGTCTCTCTCTCTCTCCATCAGTCTCTCTCTCTCTCCATCAGTCTCTCTCTCTCTCCATCAGTCTCTCTCTCTCTCCATCAGTCTCTCTCTCTCTCCATCAGTCTCTCTCTCTCTCCATCAGTCTCTCTCTCTCTCCATCAGTCTCTCTCTCTCTCCATCAGTCTCTCTCTCTCTCCATCAGTCTCTCTCTCTCTCCATCAGTCTCTCTCTCTCTCCATCAGTCTCTCTCTCTCTCCATCAGTCTCTCTCTCTCTCCATCAGTCTCTCTCTCTCTCCATCAGTCTCTCTCTCTCTCCATCAGTCTCTCTCTCTCTCCATCAGTCTCTCTCTCTCTCCATCAGTCTCTCTCTCTCTCCATCAGTCTCTCTCTCTCTCCACTCTCTCTCTCTCTCTCTCTCTCTCTCTCTCTCTCTCTCTCTCTCTCTCTCTCTCTCCATCAGTCTCTCTCTCTCTCTCTCTCTCTCTCTCTCTCTCTCCATCAGTGTGTCTCTCTGTCTCTGTTCTGTCTCTCTCTGTCTCCATCAGTCTCTCTCTCTCTCTCTCTCTCTCTCTCTCTCTCTCTCTCTCTCTCTCTCTCTCTCTCTCTCTCCATCTGTGTGTGTGTGTGTGTGTCTCTCTCTCCATCAGTGTGTGTGTCTCTCTCTATCTCTGTCTCCATCTATAGCCCCTGACCAATGTTCCCTCTAATTCTATTTTTGGGCTGTGTGGCCCATTCAATGTTCTGCATGTGCGCAGTTTTTTGTTTAAAAGCTGGCTCACTGTCTGTGCAGGACCTCCAGCGTGCTGTGGGGCCGCACAACTTTGAGGCAACATTGCCTCTCGCTCTCTGTAAGCAATGCTGTGGGTGAATAACTAGTATATTATTAAAAACTATTAAAGCATGCATTTTATGCCCATCACATTGTGCTATTGCATGTTTTGATTTGCAGCTTTGTAAGTATCCCAACTCGCTTGTATCTATGCAGACTTGTGAAAATTTACCAAACGTGAAACTCAACTAATCAAATCACTCAAAAGAAATAAAAATCCTTTTAGTCTCTCTTTCTTAAACAATTAAAATTTCTAATGTCTAAAATAAGGTTTATAATGTTGAGGCATTAAAAAAAAGACATATTTCACAATAACATGACTAAACTGAACTATAAAATTGTGCCTTTGAGTACTTTTATTAATGAAGACCTCAGCCTGCCTTCGAATGACTTTGCATGGTTTCTCAGTGCAAAGGAAGGGTACGTCTCCTTGTATAAAAGAATGACCTTTTTCCAAATGATTTAAAAATAGCTACAAAATGAATTTTTCAGAGTGTTATATCAACTGCTTAAGTTTTAGTTCAGAAAGCACAAATCCACAATCACTAGTTAGCCAGAGAGAAAAAGGGATTTTACCACGACTGCTTGTTACAATCCCAAATCAGTTATTTATTGTGACAGCTTTTTAGAATTTGAAAATAATGACTATTTAATGAAACATTTCATATAATTTTTTTCAGTAATTTGAGATTTTATTATAAAGAAACTGGAATCAAATTCTGAAAGCTTTTCAAGTAAACATTTCAGACTACATGCTGGCAACTACTTTGTTTATACTGTCTGGTTAAAAAATATTCACATTGAGGTAAAAGAAGTACATTTTGGGATTTATTATTGAATTAAAATATTTTTGCGAAACTGATCATCCCAGTGTGTCAAACCCCAGCATTACCTTAAAGTAACCTGTTTTTTAAAAATAAAAACATGTCCATCTCATTTGAACTGCGTGGAATTTTTTTCATAGAATGTACACCACAGAAAAAGGCCATGTGGCCTAACTGGTCCATGCCAGTATTTATGCTCCACACAAGCCTCCTCCTACTTTATCATCTCGCCCCATCGGCATAACCTTCTATTTCTTTCTCCCTTGTGTACTTATTTACTTATGCATCCTCCTGTCAAAGTTGGTCCTACTTCATTTGCTTGAAATCCTGTGCAGAGAATTTTGCAGATGCTTGGTTATCGCACAATTGTCAGGATAAACTGTACCACTTAATTACCTTTGTGCTTTGTTAGTTCCCAAATTACATTGTCATCGTCGTCTTCTTAGGCAGTCCCCCAGAGTTGAGGATGACTTGCTTCCACACTAACATGAGTTCCCAGGTGATTGATGAGACCAATGCGGGACCTACAGTCTCTGTCACAGGTGGGGCAGATGGTGGTTGGAGGGACGGGTGGGTGTGGTGCTTGATTTGTCGTACGCTCCTTCAGCTGTTTGTACTTGGCTTCCATGTACTCCCGGCGAAGAGACTTGGGCCCCAAGTTTCCACATGATTTGCTTCTGATTTTTAGGAGCAACTGGTGTAGAACGGAGTATCTTAGAAATCGGAATTCTCCACATTTAGTTTTCTGCAGTTCTAGTCAGGTAGAACAGTTTCACTTTGGAACAGAATTTTTTTTTCAAAAGGGAGCGTGTCCGGCCACTGACGCCTGATTTCAAAGTTTCCACAGTGAAAACGTACTCCAAACTAACTTAGAATGGAGTAAGTGAAGATTTTTGTACGCTTGAAAAAACCTTGTCTACACTTTAAAAAATCAGGCGCAGGTTACAAATTAGGCATAGGGAACGAGGGGGTGGGGGGGAAGGGAAGTCATTAAATTCTACAATCAATCCTTAGTTATACTTATACAAATATTATGCAAATAAATCCAACCTGAATAAAAATTTATAAGCAAAAAAAAGATTAAATGAACCATGTTCCTACCTGTGTGAAAGTGCTTCAGGCAGGCCTTTCAGGCAGAGGTATGGCGTCAGTGTCTCGACGGCAGCAAGCAGCCTTCGAGCTGAGCTGTGGTGCTTGAGGTAGGCCTTCATTCCCCGCGAAGATGCAGCACCCGGACGGACGTGAGGCCATTCGGCCATAGGATTGCAGCGGTGTCAGTGGCTGGTCGGGAGCCGAAGAAAGAACAGCAGCAGCCTTCGAGCTGTGAGGGGGACTGACTGAGGCCATTTGGACAGGGAGAGGCAGCCACATCGACATCTTTATATTTAAATTTGCAGAATGGGTGCACCACATATTATGCAATGGTTTGCTTCCTCATGCAAGAAATTCTTTGTTCTTGGTGGAAGTTGATCCATTGCAAAGTTCAATTGGCACTTTTATTTCTCCAAACACACAGTCCTTAATTTGCAGGCACCGGTTCTGCAAGTTTAGCAGTGAAAAGCTGAACTCACTGATTTCAGCAGGTGATTTATTCAGCAGTGCTGCTAAAAGCACTCCCTCACACAGAAATATAAAGAAAATTAAAATACAAGCCTTTGCAGGGGTCCAAGAAACAAATCTTCACTTTTTCTGCAGTACTTTTAAAAATGGCCGAGTGCCAATGTTTACTTCAGACTGCGCGTACGCGCACGCTCCAATGCGCACGCGCAGGGTTGCCGGCACCAAGAAGCCTCATTTCAATTGTACCCGCCCCCTCCTAATTACAAAATCGGCGCGAGTGGTAGGCTCCGTCCCCTGTGCGCCGCGCCAAGCAGACATCGAGCTCCAATACCACACTTTTTTTCGGCGCGAAAAACAGGCGCCCAGCTCTGAGGTGCACCTTTTTCGCCGCGTGTGGAAACTTGGGGCCATGAAGTGTTCAGTGCCTTCTTGGATGCTTCTCCTCCAGTTTGAGTGGTCTTTGGTCAAGGACGCTTTGTGGGTGTCCTTGAAGCATTTTCTCTACCCTCCTGGGGCTCGCCTGCCGTGACGTAGCTCGGAGTAGAGTGCTTGTGTCAGGAGTCTAGTATCAGGCATGCAGACAATGTGGTCCGTCCATCGGAGCTGATCGAGCGCGGTCAATGCCTCGATGTTGGCCTGAGCCAGAACATTGATGTTGGTGTGCCTATCCTGCCAATGAATTCGCAGGATTTTGTGGAGGCAGAATTGGTGGTGCTTCTCCAGTGCTTTGAGGTGCCTACTGTACATCGTCCATATCTCTGAAGCATATAGGAGGGCGGGTATCACTACTGCTCTGTAGACCATGAGCTTGGTGCCGGGTTGAGATCCTGATCTAAGAACACACTTTTCCTCCGGCTGCACTGGCACACTGAAGGCGGTGTTGGATTTCGTCATCAATGTCTGTCCTTGCTGATAGTAGGCTCCCTAGGTATGGAAAGTGGTTGACATTGTCCAAAGTCTCATCGTGGATCTTGATGATTGGGGGGCAGTACAGTGTGGCGGGGGCTGGTTGGTAGAGAACCTTTGTCGTCTTGATATTTAGTGTAAGGCCCAGACTCTCGTACACTTCAGTGAAGGTGTCAACGATGGTTTGGAGTTCGGCCTCCGAGTGTGCACAAACGCAAGCGTAATTCAATGACCGAAGTTGGAACAACTTTGGATCTGGACTGGAGGCGTCAGAGGTTGAACAATTTCCCGCTTGTCCTGAGGCTTTGTTTTTTAGTTGTTGTTATGATGTAATAGAAAGTACAGTCATTTGTGTGTTAACTTGCTTTTGTTCTTTTACATAGGTTCTGACACTCCCAGAAAATTCAAAGGTGAAGCTGGGAAAGGCAAATCAAAGTTCAGATCTCAAAAGTATGAGAAAGGGACAGAAAAGTTTACTCCCAAAAAGTTTGCAAATGCTACTGGAAAAGCAAATGTAACAAAGTTTAAGGGAAAGCAGCAGACTGGAATTAAGAGGAAGCAGTCAGCTGGAGATGAAGAGGGTATGTAGCCGATTGTATTTTCTTTGGGTTGGGCTCTCGTAGTTGGGATTTGTTTCATTAAGCAGACCTTCAGAATGAAAATAAAAATAACTGCTAACCTTTTCAAATGAAATTTTAGAAGTACATCTTTTAAAATTTGTAGCATTATATATAAATATTGCTGGAAATTATTGGCTGGATTTTTGCTAATTTCAAGCTTCGTCTAATCTGTATATAATACGACCTGTAATTTACCCCTCTAAAATTAAACATCGCTTCTTCAAATGTTTTAGATTAACTTTCCAAACTATTTTTATACCCATCAGTAATTAGAAATATGAAAAATGAATGACCAGACTCCTAAATATGAAAAACCTAACCAGTTAGTGGCAGCAAGTTTTCAAAACGTCTGCATATTTAATACTGATTTGTGAGAAAGCACTGTGTTGTTTTGTCAATCTTGTTTTATGTTTTTTGATTATTGCTGGAAAAAGATTATATTGCTACACGAGAACTGATGACTGTTGTGCCTCTTGTGTACTGTGCTGACTTACCAGTTTACTACACTGCTGAACAATGTAGTTCTCTGTGAAGATTTCTTGATCTTGCGCTTGCAAGATTAAATGGTTTTTCCCTGATATGAGGGAATTGAAAATGAAGGACAAGGAAAATTACACTGGTCTTGCGCACATTAGTATCCATTATAGGTGCAATGTCCCGAATCCGGAATTCCGAAAATCAGAATTGTCCAAAAAAAAGACATTTTGTGCATAGCTGATGGAGTCATCCGGAATTATTGTCCAAAACCCGGACATTTTTGAGGTAAAACCCAAAATCCAGAATGGATTCGGTCAAGGATTCCAGATTTCAGACAAGAAAATAAAGTCTGAAATCCAGAATCCTTGCCCGTATCCGTGCCGGATTTCGGACCTTGCTGCTCAAAACCCGGCACGGATTCGGTCGAGGATTTCAGATTTCAAACTATTGATTTTCGTGTCTGAAATCCGGAAAAGCCCAAAAATCGGAATAGACTTGGTCCTGAGGATTCCGGATTTTGGATATTGTACCTGTACCAACAATAAAATCTTTGGATTGAGAAGATGTGAAGGAATTATCAGCTGTGTTTTTAAGCTTAAAATAATCTTATTTATAGTCTAACGCTAACTTTAATCATTTTAAATCCTGCTTTTTTAATGTGTATTTTTTCACTATTGCCTCAGTCAAACAGATAAAATAATTTGGGTTCTAGATTTTAATGCATCATTGTTGCTATTCCTTCTTGTGGATGAGATGGAACAGGTTTGTTGAGTATATCAATGGCATGGCTGCGTAGTGCCCTGTAATTGATTGTGAGTTCATGTAGCAATCTATCCATGGCATTTTAAAATGGGTGCAAGCTGTTAATTTGTGATGGATATAATTTGAAGCTCGTATAATGTGAAACTCGTAATATTTTGTATTGTTTTAGGCACAGCGGCAAAGAAACCTAAATGGGATGACTTCAAAAAGCAAAAGAAAGAACTAAAGCAGAATCGACAACAGGATAAGAAAACCAACTATGATTTAATTATCCGATCAAAGCAGATCTGGGAAAGTGTAAGAAGGTACTTTTAACAAAGTTGAACTTAATTATCATAAGTCTTGGAGATATATTTAAACTGATTAAATCACAAGGTTAGATTATAGTATATATAGTCGAATTCCTGTTAAAATCCCTGGATGAAGACTGCCTCCCATCTAAGTAAGTTGAGCACTGGTCTTCTAAGAAAGTTATGTTTGAATTCCAGTGTTATGCCATGCTTGAACCTTTTTATGCTCTTTTGCCATCAAGATTTCTTGCTGTACAACAGAAAAGTTTCCTCATTCCAATTTGATCATTTTAACTGCAGCCAGTTCTCCAGTCTGTAGATTCCTTGCATTATACACATCTGCATAGACGCCACTTTCTACCGTCTGGATCAGCTTGAAGTCCAGCTGTGGATTTATCATCGAGAATTATCGGCCCTGCTGTTTTGTGTGGTGCATAAATACGAGCGCCTGTTTCTGTGCTGTAAAATTCAATATAAAAGGATCGAATCACAATTTAAATATGATGGGAATTAATGAAAACTGTAGTAATATAAGTATAATTTTATTATAAAATTGCAATCTATACAGTGTGGTTATACCAACATTTATAGATTTATTTTTTTAAGCTTTTGCATCAAACCCAAACTTAAATATTGCAAAACTGAGTTTAAAAAAAAAATTAACAGCTGATACTGATTTCAATTCACTAATCTAATCACTTTGATTTGTATTTTAAATGTAATTTATCATAGGAAAAATACAGGGTGTGACAATACTCGGATACCTCAACATATTCCCATTTATTGTAAGGCATTTACCTGCAATCTAATGTTTTCATATAATGTGCTACAGAGGGGTAGTGTAGGCTTAATTCTTGAGTAATGGGCTTGCCAAGGAAAGAATTGGGTGATGGCAATGGAGATAATACCACTTAGTTAAATGGAGAATTGGTGATTAAAAGTAAGAAAATGCTTGTTTTTTATTACCATAATGGTGGGAAAGAAATTGAGAACTTCTTAGCTGCTGGATTGATGTTGGGCACACCCATAACTAGGAAGTTCAAAAGGGAAACTAAGAGAACAACTGACTTAAAGCATCCGGAGCTAACTGGGATGGTGCGGAGGTGCTGGATCATCGTCCTGAATAAGGCAAACTGAAACTTGGTTTTTGAAGTGATTTGCAGCTGCCACTGTCGGTAAACTTTAAATGAAGAAAAGCGGTCTCTAGTCTGCAGTATCTATTGGATGAAAGATTAAATCTTGCCTTTATGAAGTCACTTATGGGGCGAACAGCATATTTTTGGTGTAAAATGCTTATCCACTTGTGTGATTTGGGGACAATAATTATAGTTCTGCTTTTAGAGCATTCGCTTCTCATTCCATCAGAATGCTGCTTCTGTCCAGTAATTTAAGTTGATCAGTATTCAGGTATTGGGGTAGTTCAGTCCATGGATACCAATTCCAGATCCATCAGTAGTTTAAGAATTTTTTTATTGGTTACATCATAAAGCTGACAGTAATTGCCATGAATGTGCTGTAGTTTTTGACCACAATCTTGCTGCTCTTTCTGGTATTAACTAATTGCAGGTGACAAATGTTTCGAATTCCTTGCAGAATCACCTTCAAGGAGAACTGTTTTTGTATTTATTAAAAAAAAGTATGTTTTCAAAATAAGACCACAAAGTGGCTTTGTCTAGTTTTAGAAATAGTAATTTATTAAAATTGTTTTAGGCTCTAAATAACCTTTTGGAACATGTATTTCCTGTAAGAGTGTTTATTTATATATATATATATTAATGTTTTTCAATTGCTTTATAGAAAAGACTGCAGTAAAGAGAAGAAAGCAGAACTTATGCAAGAATTGCAGAAGCTAGTCCACGGGAACATTAAAAATGTATGGCTTTTTTTTCAGTTGTCCATTCAACCTTTCATTGTATCTTAGGATTTGGTTAAATAGACATCATATATGCACAACACTCCAGATATATCACACTGTTTAAGTCAAAGTTCTATATCACACTTAATACTAGAATGTTTGCAACTTCTTAATTGTCCTTTTAGTGTTATAATTATAGCCTGACCTGCAAATCACATCAGTATTCATTTGAATACTGTTGAGTAATTATGCCTTGTAGTCTAAAAGAGACTCTCCTACACTTCATCAGCAGAATAATACATTGTTTTACATTGTATAATGTTCCTGTCATTAAAAAAAAAAGGCTTAACCATGAGTGGTGCCATAGGGAGTTCTGCACGTTCTGAGTGTGTGCATCACATTTTAGATGTAACACTTACATATACCAAATGTTGAAAATAAAGAGAAAGAAGGGCAATTAATTCATGCTGCTTTTTATTTTCCTGTCTTGGAACTGGAAGCTTTTTGTCTGCCAAACATCTCTTCAAATAGCAATTAAATTCTGACTTCAGTTTGTTTTTAGATTGAGAAAATAGACTTTGACGGCTCCATGTTGACATTCTCCTATCTATAAAACCGATTTAACTGAGCGATGTCACAGGAATCTCATCAGGACATCTGTGATTTCCAAGTATCGGATTCTTGTGTTGACATAAAAATGCTATTGAAAGTTCAGTGTTGGCTTTTTTTTTAAGTATTCCTGGGGATTGTGTGTTTCTCAAAGTATCTCGCTGACTCCATATTAATTCTCCTTCAGTAAACTAGAAATTCTAACATTTATGTGGCTTAGAGATTGCAAGTTTGATATTCGCTTGAATTGTGAGTTATCAACTCTTTCCAGATTGCTTTTGCACATGATTCCGCCCGAGTTATCCAGTGTTATATTCAGTTTGGGGATGAACGGCAAAGGCAAGAGGCCTTTGAGGAATTGAAAGGTATTTGAAATCTTTGTATACTCTTCGTTACATTGAGGAAAGATGTTTTCTAAAATATTTCCCTTCGCTTGATACTGACTTGTGTTTTGTTTCCAGAGCATTTGGTTGACTTGAGCAAATCCAAATATGGCAGGCATATTGTGAAAAAAATTCTAATGTATGGGTAAGTAGAAAGTTTAGTGATCCTGGAAGCAAAAATCCAGAACTCTGCATTTTACGATGTTTCTAACTTTTTTAGGTCTTGTTTCTGGTGTTCTTCAGTTTTAATGCATCAAATTAAATCAACTGGTAAATTGTCCCTCAGACTTGATGACAGTTTTCCACTTGTCCACTAAGACATTGGTGCGTCTGTCCTCCCAGGGATTTTGCAGCGACATTGTTGGCGGTATTTCTCCAGCGATTTGAGGTGTCTACTGTACATGGTCCACGTCTCTTGAGCCATACAGGAGGGCGGGTATCACTACAACTCTGTAGACCATAAGCTTAGTGCCAGATTTGAGGGCCTGATCTTCGAACACACACTTCCTCAGGCAGCCAATGGGTGCACTGGAGGTGGTGTTGAACCTCATCGTTGGTGTCTGCCCTTGCTGATCATAGGCTCCCGAGGTATGGAAAGCAAGCGCAGGCAGCGGAAGGAGCGTGCGGCAAACCAGACTCCCCACCCACCCTTTCCTTCAATGACTCTCCCACCTGTGACAGAGACTGTAATTCCTGTATTAGACTGTTCAGTCACTGAAGAACTCACATTTAGAGTGGAAGCAAGTCTTCCTCGAGTTTGAGGGACTGCCTCTCATGATGAGCACTAAAATTTTGTCAGGGACATAATCCCAAGCAGTTATTTACTGGACCACTCTTAGCTAGGCTCCAACAGGCTGTATTGTGGCATAATGGGATGTGGGTCTGCATCTCTGATTTCTGAATAGCGAGTTCCTGGTTTCTAATTATGTCAGCATGGGGCATTCCTGAGTGGAAGCCAGGCACTTCCCATAAGAAACTAAGAGGGAGAGTTCAATATAGGACCAGTAGTCATGAAGACTGTAAGCTTGGTCTTACTGGAGCTCTTTCATTTGCTTTATGGATACTGGATAAACCTTCCTGTCTCCCAAAGCCATTCCTTGTGCCTTTTTGCCGAAGACCAAGAAAGGTAGAGGAAATCCGCATTGATCCCCAGCTCACTCAACATGATGATGTGCAGAGGCAAGTGATGACACAGGTCAATAGGAGGTAATCTGCAAGTGGCATCTGGGCAAGTAAAGAACATTTAACAAATTCTTGAGTGCGGTCAGATGAAGTAATCTATTACGAATCTCAACCAAATCTTGATTGCTTTTATGCCAAATATTAAATTTTACAATTTTAATTTTGAACAACAGTGGTTAAGCTTTCTAAGTGCAATGTTGTAAAAGCCCTTGCTGCTGTGCAAATTATTACGGTGTCGGTCTAGATTTCATGTGGGATTTTCTTTTGCTAGAAATAAGCAACAAGTGGCAGAAGTAATTAAAAGTTTTAAGGGTGAAGTGAAAAAAATGTTACGACATTCAGAGGCATCAACGATTGTGGAATATGCGTACAATGACAAAGCGATATTGGAACAGAGGAATATGTTAACAGAGGAACTATATGGAAACACGTTCATGATTTGCAAGGTAATTTTTAACCCTTATGTTTGCTAGTCCAGGAAAAAAAATTAATTGTCCATGCCTTTGTTGATTCTAACTTTTTGGTTTGCATACCATCACTGAAACAAACAGTAACATTACTGTAATAAAACTGCTCGCTGACAGGAATAGTGTGTGCATGAACTCAAATAATCATATAAGCTATTAACAAATTTTGAAATGTTTGATTACATGGCCTCTCTCTTTTTTTTCCCCTATATACTTATTGTCTTCTAACTTATTTCAAATTTTTAACCAATTATTCCTCCCCCTTTCCTCAATCCAAATTTTCGTTTGAAATATTGTAGTTGAATATTTCCTTCTGACTCACCCGCTGTCCATTTTGGAGGTGGTACCCACATTATCTAAACTGAATAAAAGATGGTCATAAACTTTACCAGATCATGCTTGAAAGGCTGTTGCAGGACAATGCAGACTAGTGGTTAAGGATGGTTATTTAAACTGCTGTCGCAGTTAGCAATGCTTCTTAATTTTGTATCACTTAAATCATTAAGAGTTGAAAAATGGTTCCTTCTCTGGTTGCTGATACAATCAATGTAATGTCCAAAAGAGGCCCCATTAGAAATGTGCGAAAATGTATTATATTTTTGTTTTCTCCGTCGTTCTTTGGAGGAGTACTTGACCTTCAGTTGCTGCTTTTTGTGCATTATTTCGACCAAATCACAGAATTTTCTCTCTTATACTAGTGTTCAGATTATTCAAATATTACTGACCGTGCAAATAATAAACTTTACACATTGATGAATGTAAAAATGTTAACTTTAATTTGGGAATGTGATAAACACCATATGCAAGTATGGTGCGTACCATAAAATTGTGGTAGGGAATTTCACCCATCCAAGGAACTATTGTTTTGACTTCACTATCAATAAGAAGTCTAATAGAGCAGCATAAAAAAGTCATTCATTCATAGGCAAGGCCAGCATTTATTGCCCATCCTAATTTCCCTTAACTGAGTGGCTTGTCATTTCAGAGGACAGTTAAAAGTCAACCACATTGCTGTGGGTCTCGAATCACATATAGGCCAGACCGGATAAGGACGGCAGGTTTCCTTCCCTAAAGGACATTAGTGAACTGAATGGGTTTTTAACGACAATCTTGATAGTTACATGTGGCCCAAATTTGGTCAGGAGTTGCTCCGTTTTTTTTGGAGTATCTTAAAAATCGCAATTCTGCACATTTAATTTGCGCCAGTGTAAGTGAGTTAGGATTTTTTAAAGTTTCGTCTTCTTTCCAAAAGGGGGCGTTAACAGCCACCTATGCCTGTTTTAGTCATTTAAGCTAGTTTGGACAGCTAATAGTTACTCCAAACTAACTTAGGCCAGCGTATGTGGCCACTTGTGGCCACACAGAAAAACTTTTGGAGAGTTAAGCAATCAGCACAAGTAAGTACATTTAAAGCACCACGCACTAAACAAAGAACAAAAATAAGCATTCAATAACAAATAAAAAATACAAGGAAACTAAGAGGACCTGCACCTAGCACCAAGACTTACAAAGCACAAAAAGTAATAAGCAATTAATTAACAAACAAAAAATAGAAGGAACCCTGCATCTAAAGCACCAAGACACAAGAAATAAGCAATTAATCAATAACATAAAAAGGTCGGCGAGTCGGCGGGGCCGTCGGTGAGTCAGAACCCTGAGGTCAGTGAGCTACACGTGTACAGCTTTCACTCGCTGCTCCACTGGCTCCAAACAGCCTCAATCCCGGGGGATGCCGCTCCGCTCCCCACCAGCCGATACTCCAAGCACTGCATTATTGGTGAGGAGTAATCACCTGGAGAAGTCCTTGTGGATTTAACTGTCAACAGTTCTTTCTCACTGTGTAGATCTGCTCCCGGTGATGTACCCTCAACCTCCTACTGACTGCAACTCAATTTGCATGCATGTGCAGTTGATACTCAGAAAAAGCTCAGAATCTCTTTAGTGAACTTAAACTGGGTCTCGAGATCACAAACAAACAAACAAACGAAGATCTACCTTCAGCGGGCCGCCGAGGAGGGAGCTCATTCGGCTAGGGATAGGGGCGGCGCGCTTCAAGCCCCTCCCACACAGCCTGCAGAGCACACGCAGAGATTCTGGGGGCGAGGAGCTACTGCACATGCGCACACACTTTAGTGCGCATGTCCAGAGGTCCCGGCACTGTTTTCAGCGCCGGAACCTGGCTCCACCTCAGAATCCAGTGGCCACGCTGCGCCACCATAAAGGAGAGGCTGGGGAGTGGCCAAACTCGGCCTGAAGATTTTTGGTGCCCTAATCGGTGTACAAAAGCGGCGCACCTCTGGTGAGTGCGCCAGAAATCTCTACTGGCCAAATTTGGGCCCATTGTCACTATTACTGACACTAGCTTTTTATTTTAATAATTGTATTTAAATTCCCCAGCTACCTTGCTGGGTTTTGAACCTCTGGATTACTAGTCCAGTAACATAACCACTATGCTACTGTTCCTATTTATGCAATATTGCAATTTTGATTTTGCGTTTTTAACATTGTTGTACTGATTATGTGCGGGGCCTGGCTTTGTGCCCATAGTTCCCTATATATTGAGTTAGTTTTATTCGTTGACCATAATATGGTAGAATTCTTTATTAAGATGCTGAGTGACACAGTTAATTCGGAGACTAGGGTCCTGAATTTAAGGAAAGATAACTTCGATGGTATGAGACGTGAATTGGCTAGAATAGACTGGGGAGTGATACTTGAAGAGTTGACGGTGGATAGGCAATGGCAAACATTTAAAGATCACATGGATGAACTTCAACAATTGTACATCCCTGTCTGGAGTAAAAATAAAACTGGGAAGGTGGCTCAACCGTGGCCAACAAGGGAAATTAAGGATAGTGTTAAATCCAAGTAAGAGGCATATAAATTGGCCAGAAAAAGCAGCAAACCTGAGGACTGGGAGAAATTTAGAATTCAGCAGAGGAGGACAAAGGGATTAATTAGGAGGGGGAAAATAGAGTATGAGAAGAAGCTTGCTGGGAACATAAAAATTGACTGCAAAAGCTTCTATAGATATGTGAAGAGAAAAAGATTAGTGAAGACAAACATAGGTCCCTTGCAGTCAGAGTCAGGTGAATTTATATTGGGAACAAAGAAATGGTGGACCAGTGAAACAAATACTTTGGTTCTGTCTTCGCGAAGGAAGACACAAATAACCTTCTGGAAATACCTAGTGAGAAGGAGGAACTGAGGAAATCCTTAAATTGTGTTTGGGAAATTGATGGGATTGAAGGCCGATAAATCTCCAGGACCTGCATCCCAGAGTACTTAAGGATGAAGCCCTAGAAATAATGGATGCATTGGTGATCATTTTCTAACAGTCTGTTGACTCTGGTTCGGTTCCTATGGCCTCGAGGGTAGCTAATGTTACACCACTTTTTAAGAAGGGAGGGAGAGAGAAAATGGGTAATTATAGACCGGTTAGCCTGACATCAGTAGTGGGGAAAATGTTGGAATCAATTATTAAAGATGAAATAGCACATTTGGAAAGCAGTGACGGGATCGGTCCTAGTCAGCATGGATTTATGAAAGGGAAATCATGCTTGACAAATCTTCTAGAATCTTTTGAGGATGTAACTGGTAGAGTGGACAAGGGAGAACCAGTGGATGTGGTGTATTTGGACTTTAAAAAAGCTTTTGACAAGGTTCCACACAAGAGATTGGTGTTCAAAATTAAAGCACATGGTATTGGGGGTAATGTACTGATGTGGATAGAGAACTGGTTGGCAGACAGAAAGCAAAGAGTCGGGATAAACGGGTCCTTTTCAGAATGGCAGGCAGTGACTAGTGGGGTGCCGCAGGGCTCAGTGCTGGGACCCCAGCTATTTACAATATACATGAATGATTTGGATGAGGAAATTGAGTGTAATATCTCCAAGTTTGCAGATGACACTAAGCTGGGTGGCGGTGTGAGCTGTGAGGAGGACGCCAAAAGGCTGCAGGGTGACTTGGACAGGTTAGATGAGTGGGCAAATGCATGGTAGATGCAGTATAATGTGGATAAATGTGAGGTTATCCACTTTGGTGGCAAAAACACGAAAGCAGAATATTATTTGAATGGCGGCAGATTAGGAAAAGGGGAGGTGCAACGAGACCTGGGTTTCATGGTACATCATCGAAGGGCCGAATGGCCTACTCCTGCACCTATTTTCTTTGTTTCGTTCTGTTGGGGATGCACTGAACAGGTGCCAGGTGGTTCCATGCAGGAAGTAGAGGGAAAATAGTTAATCTTTTTGTATAACTTTGTTCTAAAACAGATTTCTAAAAGCTTTTTTTGGCTTAGTATTTGGAATGAATTGTAACATTGTTTTTTTTTTTTACTAGTCTGTATTTTGTCCAACGTTAGACAAAGTTCTTGAGTCCAATCCCGATAAGCGAGAGGGAGTAATGGGAGAAATGAAAGAGATCCTCGCTCCTATGGCACAGAAGTAAGAAAACTATTAGTGATAAGTTATTACAGAAAAAAGTGATCTGTCTCAAGTGTATTGCCAAGCAAAGAAGTATCTCAGTATCCAAGATATGAAACGACTTTGCGATACACATCCCTGTACATCAACCATCCAGTTTCTCCAGTCCAATGTGAGGCAAGAAAAAGACTAGTCCATTAAGGAGTTCTCTGCCCAAAAGTTCCCTCCAACCCCTTGTAAACGATTAGGCAAGCCTGAGGAAGTACTAGATCTAGCAATTACTTTCCATAATTTACTCTTCCATTCCATATGCTATGATCACTTTGTTTTGCAGAATTCTATTTAATGCCTTCCTTAACAAATGAGGAATTATGTTCCAATGCTAATTCACCCTTTGGGTAAGATACATTTTCTGGCCAACCAACATCATCCCTATTTTCTCAGTTTGTTCGTGTGGCCCCTAACTTTACCCCATCCTATCATCTCAAATATGCTGTCAAATGTAGGATGCCTATATTAATCTCCCAAACTCCAACTCCAACTCATACAGAACATTGCCGCCTATCCTGCACAAAGTACCATTCATTGACATCCCTTGTTACCTAGCTAACTTCATATGAGTTCATTCAATGCCAGTAAGATAATACGCACGCAAGCAAAGTTTCATTTTTAAGAACATAAGAACTAGGAACAGAAGTAGGCCATCTAGCCCCTCGAGCCTGCTCCGCCATTTAACAAGATCATGGCTGATCTGGCCGTGGACTCAGCTCCACTTACCCGTCCGCTCCCCATAACCCTTAATTCCCTTATTGGTTAAAAATCTATCTATCTGTGACTTGAATACATTCAATGAGCTAGCCTCAACTGCTTCCTTGGGCAGAGAATTCCACAGATTCACAACCCTCTGGGAGAAGAAATTCCTTCTCAACTCGGTTTTAAATTGGCTCCCCCGTATTTTGAGGCTGTGCCCCCTAGTTCTAGTCTCCCCGACCAGTGGAAACAACCTCTCTGCCTCTATCTTGTCTATCCCTTTCATTATTTTAAATGTTTCTATAAGATCACCCCTCATCCTTCTGAACTCCAACGAGTAAAGACCCAGTCTACTCAATCTATCATCATAAGGTACCCCCCTCATCTCCGGAATCAGCTTAGTGAATCGTCTCTGTACCCCCTCCAAAGCTAGTATATCCTTCCTTAAGTAAGGTGACCAAAACTGCACGCAGTACTCCAGGTGCGGCCTCACCAATACCCTATACAATTGCAGCAGGACCTCCCTGCTTTTGTACTCCATCCCTCTCGCAATGAAGGCCAACATTCCATTCGCCTTCCTGATTACCTGCTGCATCTGCAAACTAACTTTTTGGGATTCATGCACAAGGACCCCCAGGTCCCTCTGCACTGCAGCATGTTGTAATTTCTCCCCATTCAAATAATAATCCCTTTTACTGTGTTTTTTTTCCCCAAGGTGAATGACCTCACACTTTCCGACATTGTATTCCATCTGCCAAACCTTAGCCCATTCGCTTAACCTATCTAAATCTCTTTGCAGCCTTTCTGTGTCCTCTACACAACCCACTTTCCCACTAATCTTTGTGTCATATTCAAATTTTGTTACACTACACTCTCTCCCCTCTTCCAGGTCATCTATGTATATTGTAAACAGTTGTGGTCCCAGCACCGATCCCTGTGGCACACCACTAACCACCGATTTCCAACCCGAAAAGGACCCATTTATCCCGACTGTCTACTTTCTGTTCGCCAGCCAATTCTCTATCCATGCTAATACATTTCCTCTGACTCAGCGTACCTTTATCTTCTGCAGTAACCTTTTGTGTGGCACCTTATCGAATGCCTTTTGAAAATCTAAGTAAGGTAAAATACTTACAAAACCAAGCAAACTTGATTCTGGGAAACAAGGATTATTGTGTACAGCGCTTTGAGCTCAAACGTCCTGGGTCAAATCCAAATCTGTTACAATATGCTACTTTTTATACCTTTTTGAGCTACAAATCACTAATATAAATGTCCTTATTCACTTTGATAGAAAAAATAGAAAAGCAGAATTTTTTTTAAATGGTGAGAGATTGGGCAATGTTGGTAGTCAGAGAGACCTGGGTGCCTTTGTACATGCATCACTAAAAGTTAGCATGCAGATACAGCAAGCAATTAGGAAAACCAATGGTATATTGGCCTTTATTACAAAATGATCAGAGTACAGGTGTGATGTCCGAAATCCGGAAACCTCAGGACCGAGGCGGGGGAGTCCTGATTTTGGAACATTTTCCGATTTCTGGACAACTCTGCCACACGGATTGGCCCGGATTCCAGAACTTTCCAAATTTCAAAACTCCGGATTTCGGACGATCAACCTGTATAAGAGTAAAGAAGTCATACTGAAATTATATAGAGCCTTGGTGAGACCATACCCGGCGTACTGTACAGTTTTGGATTCCTTACCTAAGGAAAGGATATACTTGCCTTAGAGGGAGTGCAACGAAGGCTCTCTCGACCAATTCCTGGAATGAGGGGATTGTCCTATGAGGAAAGATTTAGTAGAGTAGTCTATCTTCCCTAGATGTTAGAAGAATGAGAGGTAATCATGCTGAAACATACAACATTTTTAAGAGGCTTGACAGGATAGATGCTGGGAGGTTGTTTTCCCTGGCTGGGGATTCCAGAACTAGGGTTCACATTCTCAGAATGAGGGGTCGGCCATTTAAGACTGAGATGAGAAATTTCTTCACTCAAAGGGTTGTGAATCTGTGGAATTCTCTACCCCACAGAGCTGTGAATGCTCAGTCGTTGAATACATTCAAGACAGGGATCGATAGATTTTTGGATACTAAGGGAACCAAGGATACTGAGGTAGAAGATCAGCCATGATCTTATTGAATAGCTGGAGCAGGCTTGAAGGGCTGAATGGCCTACTCTATTTCCTATGTTCTTCTAAAACATACTGCTACCCCTTAACTACAAGATATTTTATTTTTAAGATCAATGGGTAAAGATACACTATTGATTGACATGAATGAGATAGCATCTCATCATGCTTTGCTTCACATTCCTATAACACCTCGGTGGTGGGCAAATCACTAGAATCAATTCTGAGGAACAGTGTAAACCTTCATTTAGAAAGACACAGATTAATCCAGGATGGTCAGCATGGATTTGTTAAGGGAAGGTTGTGTCTGACTAACTTGATTGAGTTCTTTGAGGCGGTAACAAGGAGGGTCGATGAGGGTAGTGCATTTGATAGTAGTTTACATGGATTTTAGCAAGGCCTTTGACGATCCCACATGGTAGGCCGATCAAAAAAGCAAAAGCCCATGGGATCCAAGGGAGAGCGGCAAATTGGATCCAAAGTTGGCTCAGTGGCAGGAAGCAAAGGGTAATGGTTGAGGGGAGATTTTGTGATTGGACAGCTGTTTCCATGGGGTTCCACAGGGCTCAGTACTCTGTCCCTTTTTGTAGTATATATTAATGATTTAGACTTTAATGTAGGGAGCATGATAAAGAAATTTGCAGATTCAAAAATGGGCCATGTGGTTGTGAGTGAGGAGGAAAGCTCCAGACTGCAGCAAGATCAATGAACTGGTCAATTGGGCAGAAAAGTGGCAAATGGAATTCAATCTGGAAAAATGTGAGGTAATGCATTTAGGGAGAGGCAACAAGGCAAGGGAATACACAATACATGGGAGGATATTGAGCGGTGTGGAGGAACAGAGGGACCTTGGAGTATATGTCCACAGATCCTTAAAGGTAGCAGGACAGGTAGATAAGGTAGTTAACAAGGCATATGGAATGTTTTCCTTTTATTAGCTGAGGCATAGAATACAAGAGCAGGGAAGTTATGCTAGAACTGTATAAAACACTAGTGAGGCCACAGCTTGAGTACTGCATGCAGTTCTGGTCACCACATCACAGGAAGTATGTGATTGCACTAGAAATGGTGCATAGGAGATTTACGAGGATATTACCAGGACTGGAAAACTTTAGCTATGAGCAAAAATTGGATAGGCTGGGTTTGTTTTCCTTGGACAGAGGAGGCTGAGGGGAGACTTAATTGAGATGTATAAAATTATGAGGAGCCTAAATATAATGGATAGTAAGGACCTATTTCCCTTAGCAGAGGGGTCAATAACCAGGGGGCATAGATTTAAAGTAGTTGGTAGAAGGATTGGAGGGGAGATGAGGAAACATTTCTTCACCCAGAGGATGATGGGAGTTTGGAACTTTTCATGAAAGGGTATCAGAGGCAGAAACCCTCGTCACATTTGAAAAGTACTTGGGTATGCACTTAATCTACATGACTACAACTGTTATGCCTAGTGCTGGAACGTGAGATTGGGCTGGGTAGCTTTTTCGATCGGTCTGGATACAATGGGCCGAATGGCCTCCTTCTGTGTCGTAATTTTTCTATGATCTTGTTTTCCTACTTCGCGGTCAATGGATCCACTTTATTAGATATTCACACAGTACCATGTCATACCATCTAAATGCCCTTTTTGTACTGAACGAGATAAGCATGCAGGTGCATCTCTCTTGAGGATCAGCTTGCATTCCAAAAGGGAGAGTAAAGCATGAGATTCTGTTTCCACTTTTTTGTTGTACTTTTAAAAATTGCAGAAACTATTTGTGCTAAGTCTCCCTTCTGCCTTCTGTGCATGCATCACTGAGAATTAGGACAAATATCGCCGACCCCCCCCCCCCCCCAGCGGAATACCTATTGATACTTTTTTGCACATGCGTCCAATACCACGTTGGCTCCACTGAGCAGCCGACGCAACTGCCGAGCCTCCCGCAGGCCCCGAGCCTCCAGCTGCGCCGGGGAGAGCGAGAGGGTGGGGTTGTGAATGGAGGGAGGGCCTGGGAAGTGGGGGATGGAAGAGAGAGAGAGAGAGACACGGGTGGGGGGGGGGAGAAATGGGAGAGGGAACACCGATAAGACAGATCACATTCTTCCTGCCCCCGGTGCATGCAAGCACGGTGCGTGTGTTACAAGGGACATCGTTTGGGTGGATGAAATCCAGAAGTCACGACACTGTCACTATTCACTTCGTACGCAATAAACATGTTGACAACCGCACACAATGCTCCATCAAGGTGATAAGGTCTTGCGCTTGGGTAAGGGTCTTCAGCTGGCGGAGGTATGCACTTGCACTGGGGTAAGGGATTTTGGCTGGAACTTGGTGGCTTTTGGGGAGATCTATCCTCCTGGATTCTGAAGGCAAAATGGATCGAATTACAAAGTGGAAATTCACTCGGAACTTGGGCTGGGTGGTTCCAGTTACACATTCCAGCGGAACTTCAGGGTGTGGCTTATCCTCCAAGGGGACCAATCAGTAATAGGTCTGGAGGGCCAATCTGAGAAACTGCTGCATTTCAGTTGGTACAAATAGACGCATCCTTTAGAAATACGTTTAACCCTTTTCCTGCCCCCTTCCAGTGCTCTTCCTTTAGCTCCTCTGGATTCCTCAGTGGGCTCACTCCACCCTACCTCTGCAACCCTCTCCAACCCTGCATTGCTACTCTTGCTTTCTGCTTGAACATCTATCATCTACTACATGCACTTCCCTCTGTTCCCATTGGTGGCAGACTCCTGTCTGCACCCTCCAAAGCCCCTACATTCTGGAACTCTCATTTGTTTAACCTCTCTCTCCCTTCAGAAACTTCTTTGGAAAATCTACCTCTTCAAATGTACCTTTGCCTCCCCTAATTACTCCTCTTCCTGCTCAAGTCTGACCCCCAACTGTGAAGCACCTTCTTATGTTAAAGATGCTATACAAATGTAAGTTGTGTAAACTCGCCGAATTAATAGGGGAGCCCCTTTAAATGTACTTTTATTCTTTAAGCAGGGCTAGCTGATGTAATGTTTATGCTCCTTGTGTAATTCTTTTATTGAAGTAAGTAGCATTGCACACAGTGCTCAATCAAAATTAATCATGTAAATGTAATTTAACCAGTTTGGTCTCTTTTTGGTCATCTCTAGAGAGGCGGTAATAAAGCACACGTTGGTACACAAAGCTTTTTTGGACTTCTTCACATACTGCCCTGACAAAATGAGAATGGTAAATGATTTTTAAAAAGCGATTCTGTATCTAACCATTTAATTATTTTACGGTTGTTTGCCATTTGTGTTTTACTAATCTATTTAAAAAGCGATTCATAATTTGCTAGTTTTATAACATTCTAGTTGATAGATGTAAATCTTGTTATGTTCTGTATTGTACATTTGTATTAAATTTGTTCATTGGATCCTTAGTTTAATTCTTTTGAAACTAAAATATAATTTCAGATTGTGAGTTGGACCAGCAGTAATAACTAGCTTATTTGAGTGTGTAGCTGGGAAGATACTTTACAAGTAAAAGCCACCCCTATTGTCCCCATTAATCAATTGCAATGCCCTATTCCATTATTGTTGTTAGGGACTAGAACCCCAGTCAATTAAAACAAAATTGATTGTAGAAGAAACTTCTTTTAGTTGAATTTGTGAATATTTGTTCAAAAGCTATTAGTTAATGTCCAGAATCAAGTGAAGCACCTTGCTCTGTTAAATATTGTATGCAAATGGAACTTGTATAAACTCACTGAGCCAATAGTGAAACTGCTTTAAATGTACTCTGTTCTTAAAGTAGGGTAACTGATGTAATATATATGCTCCTTCTATGTTCCTTTTATTCGAGATGGTTGGAGTGCATGCAATGCTCAGACTCAATTAATAATTTGAATGTAGTTTAACATTTTAATTGGTCTCTGATCATCTTGGACTGTAATAAAGCACACTACACAAAGCATTTTTTTTAAGTGTTGCTGTGATTAGGATGCGCATATTTAATCAATACCGTTATTTTGAAAATCCTTATGCAGGCTGTTACAAACTGTAGATAGATCATTATAAAGGGTCTTTACAGAGCAGTTATGAGTGGAAAAAAATTCTAAATTAATGCATTTTTGTTTTTAACATGGTGGAAGAATGCTACTGAACCCATTGCAGACTAGACTGGATGCCTTGGAGTGATCTCATTGCCAGTGGTTTCAAAGCTTAAGTGTCTCAGCTGCCATCTGAGGCTTGAGATCATAATTGTCTTGTAATTGTTCATGGGTGTCTTATTCTTGCATGTTAATTTTACGAACAATGACGGACAGGTAAAGACCATCTGGTCCATCAAGCCTGTCCCACACAATTGTGATACTTTGGGCCAGAAATTGCGGTCAGAGGCTTACCCGCGGGCGGATGCCTGCGGCCGCAATAATTTCTACGAAAGTACTTGGTGGTCCCGGAGGTTTGGCGATTTGCGATCCTGGGACTCTATGCAAAGGCCAGCGTAAGGGCCCATGTATCCCAAGATCGTACTGGTTTCGTATGGATCTCATCGGAGTCGGGGGATCCACATTCATACTTATAATTCCGTATGTATGGAGCTGCCATAAGTATGAATGGGAATACCCCCAAAAACACAAACATTGAAAATATATCTTTTTAGACACATTACATCTTTAAAATTAATTAATATGCAATTTAATTAAATATTTTATATAAACATTTATTTTTTTGAAAATATTTTTAATGTTTTAACAGCCTGCTTTTACCAGCATAAGAATTTGAAATAGTCCAACTATTGGGCTTGTGGAGGCCCTTTTCCTTCGCATGCATGTGATCTGTAAAGAATTTTTGACACATCACAAGTGCCCGGTTTAGGCGCTTGCGCTTCGCATACCTAAACCCGGGACTTGCGGGGATCCCATGGCCGTGTGCGCACTTACTCTGTTTTCGTGAACTTGTTTTCTGGCTAGCTATTGGTGCAGAGGCTGATACTCTGAACAAAGAGACTACATTCAAATTATTAATTTTGATTCTGAACAATGTGTGCACTGCAACTTACTCCAATAAAAGGAACATAGTAAAATACAGTAATGAATTTAAGGGGTTTGATTGCTTGATAAATCGGGAGCAGTTTTTAATGGCCATTTAACCCTTGAGATAAGATTGCAGCCTTCAAAATATTCCCACATATCCACTTTAAATATAGCGAGTTTTTTTTGCCAGCATCTAGTTTGCTTCACTTAGTAACATGCATAATAGCCAAACTGAAGGATTGATGATTGTAACTTATGTTATCACCTATTATGTCTATTTGAAAAGCATGTACTTTTCTGAATTCAGGAAATGATTGAAGCAGTAAGAGAAGCAGTCATCTACATGGCGCACACACATGATGGGAGCAGAGTAGCCATGCAATGTTTATGGCACGGGACCCCCAAAGTAAGCTGAACAGAAACAGAGAATCTTTTCCTTTCACTTTTATTTTGGCCCTGATGGGGTTTGTTATATGGTGAATTGTTCTATGGAAGAATCGATGCGCCCATAGATAAATAATAGATCATATGATCGACCAAAGCGTGCTCAGATGTTCTGATATCTGAATTTGTACAATCACAAAAATCTAAGATACCTCCTACTTTAATTCCTCAATTTAAGTTTTGTTTTTATATTCAAAGTGTATGAAAATCAGGTTAGAAACAATTTGTTGTATGTAGTATGATGTAGAATACTGGAGCATTATTTGCAGCATGTAATTCAATAATCATCTCAAGAAATATGAGGGCTCTCCTGAAGGCTCAGCTACTCGCTACCTTATTCAGGCCAGTAAGGTTCCAAGTTTGATTCCCAGTTTCTGCTGAGTTGGTTGATATCAATCGGGGTGAGGTGGTGGTGGTGTGACTAGGGCCACTATAAGTAGCCTTGAGTTAAGGAAGGGATAGTTATCAACAGTTCCCGCTTTTGATCACTGTCCAGTGATTCCCATGGAGCTGCATGTATGCGGATCTCGGACGAGAACTGCGATGTATGATTAGCCTGCTTAGGCATGAAAATTGACTACTTGGAGTCACTAGAGGCCACAGTCCAGTATCTTCAGAAGAGGGAAGAAAGTTAATTTGGGAGGGAAGAACCGAATTACAATAAAACCACATTGTTTGAAGTCCTGAAAGGAGCAAATCACGGGGAAAAGATTATTTGGCTTCACGAAAGATTACACTGACCACTTAATCAGGTTGTTTATTTTTTGTTGAAGCCAGTTTTTAAAACAGTAAATCTTGCTGTATTAATCAATTGTTTGATTGTGCTGGAACTGGTCTAAATAAAGTTCAGTTACAACTCTTTACTAGAACATAACATAAGAAATAGGAGCTGGATTAAGCCATTTGGTCCATTGAGCCTGGCCGATCTGATCATGGACTCTGTTCCACTTCCCTGCCTGTTCCCCACAACCCTTTACTCCCTTATCGCTCAATAAGCTGTGTATCTCTGTCTTAAATACATTCAAAGACCCAGCCTCCACAGCTCTCTGCGGCAAAGAATTCCATAGATTTGCATCCCTCAGAAGAAATTCTGTACAGTTATAGCAGGAGTTCTCTGCTCTTATACTCTATCCCCTTGCTTTCCTGATTACTTGCTGTACCAGCATGCTAACTTTTTGTGTTTCATGCACAAGGACCCCCAGGTCCCTCTGTACTGCAGCACTTTGCAATTTTTCTCCATTTAAATTGTAATTTGCTTTTTTATTTTTTTTTCTGCCAAAGTGGATAAGCTCACATTTTCCCACATTATACTCCATCTGCCAGATTTTTGCCCACTCACTTAGCCTGTCTATATCCCTTTGCAGATTTTTTGTCCTCCTCACAATTTGCTTTCCCACCCATCTTTGTATCATCAGCAAACTTGGCTACATTACACTCGGTCCTTTCATCCAAGTCATTAATACAGGTTGAACCTCCCTTATCTAGAACCCTCGGGACCTGGCCTATTCTGGATAAGGGATTTTTCCAGACATGGGGTGGTCGCGTTAAATTGGATGGTACACTTACTAAGCAAGGGGATATTGGGGCTGGCTGGCTTGGGGCTCGGAGTGCGGCAGAGCAATCATGGTGGCGGGGGGGGGGGGGGGGGAGGAGGAGAAGAGATGGACGGTGGATCGCGGGGTCAGGCCAGCGATTGTGGGAGTCGGCAGCGAGGAAGGACTTCAATCTGTGCATGTGCCACCCAGTGGCCGGGGATGGTTCTGGACGAGGGGTGGTTCCGGGTAAGGGAGTTCTGGATAAGTTAGGTTCAACCTGTATAGATTGTAAATAGTTGAGGACCCAGCACCGATCCCTGCGGCATCCCACTAGTCACTGTTTGCCAACTAGAAAATGGCCCATTTATCCAGACACTCTCTTCTGTTAGTTACCCAATCCTCTATACATGCTAATTACCCCAACCCATGAACTTTTATTTTGTGCAGTAACCTTTTATGTGGCACCTTATCGAATGCCTTCTGGAAATCCAAATACACTGCATCCACTGGTTCCCCCTTATCTGCCCTACTCATTACATCCTCAAAGAACTCCAGCAAATTTGTCAAACATGATTTCCCTTTCATAAAACCATGCTGGCTCTTCTTGATTGAATTATGCTTTTCCAAATGTCCTGCTACTGATTCCTTAATAATGGACTCTAGCATTTTCCCAACGACAGACATTAGGCTAACTGGTCTATAGTTTCCTGCTTTTTGTCTACCTCCTTTTTTAAATAGGGGCGTTACATTTGCGATTTTCCAATCCGCTGGGGCCGCCCCAGGATCCAGGGAACTTTGGGAGATTACAATCAATGCATCCACTATCTCTGCAGCCACTTCTTTTTAAGCCCCTAGAATGTAAGCCATCAGGTCCAGGGGACTTGTCCGCCTTTAGTCCCATTATTTTACCAAGTACTACTTCATTAGTGATGGTGATTGTATTAAGTTCCTCCCTCCCTTTAGCCCCTTGATTATCCACTATTGGAATGTTTTTAATGTCCAACATCTCTGCCATTTCCCTGTTCTCCATTATTAATTCCCCAGTCTCATTCTCTAGGGGACCAACATTTACTTTAGCCACTCTTTTTTTTTTTTTTTCCATTTTTATGTACCTGTAGAAACTCTTACTATCTGGTTTTTATACTCCGTGCTAGTTTACTCTCTCAATCTATCTTTCCTTTATCATTTTTTTTTTGTCGTTCTTCGCTGGCTTTTAAAAGTTTCCCAATCCTCTGGCCTCCCACTAGTCTTGGCCACATTGTATGCCCTTGTTTTCAATTTGATACCATCCCTTATTTCCTAAGTTAGCCACGGATGGTTATCCCTTCTCTTAGTCTTTCCTTCTCATTGCGATATATTTATGTTGCGAGTTATGGAATATCTCCTTAAATGTCTGCCACTGCTCATTAACTAATTTACTAATGATTGCTTTATTCCTTCCTAGGACAGAAAAGTTATTGTTAAAACGTTGAAGACCTTCATAGAGAAAATTGCTACAGTAAGATGTAGATTTATTTAAACTTGTTTCTTGTATGTGAGGAGTTCAAAGTCCTTTTGGAAATGCAACTAGACTTTTTAAGATGGAGGTGGAGAAATAGAGAATATAATAAATGTTAGTCAATTGAAAGATGGAACAGTTTTTTAAGTGGGTTTGTTAATATTTCGTATCTCCTGTTACTTGATCAAAAATTACCCTGTGGAGCAAAATTGTCTTGTGTTATAGATTAAATGATCATTGACCAGATTTGTTGCAGATAGTGGACTGGAAGATTTAGTGATCCCTCCTACCTTTGAATCTTTCTGTTCAACATGCCAGACCTCTGCTAGTACTAATTTACAATTGGGTGAGAGAGCAGTACTAATTTACAATTGGATGACATGTCCTTACCCATGAGCAAAGACATTGGTAGCCTCTTCAGTGAAGATTGGGAACTTGCAATGTGATAAATCCAAGCTGTAAATTGCATGTCCATCCTTTCAGTGGTGAGTCAGATCTGTTCAGCAGCATTCTGTGCCAACCAACATTTTTATTTTTTCTGCAACTATCACATTCTTAGGCTTTGATTTTATCACTAACGCTGAAGGAATAGCCACATTCATACTCCAGTTAAAGCTAATTTAAAAGATTAGAGGTTTAGTGATTTAAGGAATTAGTGCTTATTTGAGAGGGGGTTACATTTTTAGTAGGTTTTTTTGTTTTTAGCTTAAATCCTGCTGCTCCCTGGAGAGCAGTATTTGTGTAGTTGATGTCGAAGTGGTTCAACATGTGCACATGTTGAATTCTGGAATACTGACCTACACATGCCATATAAATTGTTTTGCAGGGTGAATTTTCCCATTTGGTTCTCACAGCTGCTTTTGACTGCATCGATGACACAAAACTTGTGAAACAGATAATTCTGTCGGTGAGTATTCAAACTTGTTCTATATTAATTTGAAAGCGAGAAAAATGTCTACTCTAAGTACTTGTTTGGAGAGCTTCCATTTCTGTAGAGGAAAACATCTTATTAAAAATGACTCATGTTTGTTAGTGTCAGTTTTCTTGCTAACAAGTAAACCTTCAAGTAAAATCCCTCCCTGCTAGGCCATTTGGAGACTTGAATTATGATGAGCACCTCTAAATACTGGAGTGATTCCATTGTAAATGCCTGGCTGGCTGCAGGGTTGACTTCAGACTTGGCTAAAAGCCATTCTGGAGCTGCCCAACCCAAGGAAATGACACAGCAGTCTTTGAATCTTGACAAAAATAAATGTTTTAATCTCAAAGCTTGTAGATGTTACACACAAATTTTGCTCAATTATCTGGAAATGTGAAGGTCCAAGATTTCAACAAAAGCAAGTTGGTGTCCTTTGCTACTAAGTAATAATGGATTTACTATTGAGCCTGATATTCCAATAAAATTTGTGCAGTTGAAGATCAGATGAATTGAAAATCAGGTAAGCGGGTAATTCAAGGTTTTTTTTTTTTTAAGAGTAAATATAAATGGTTGCTTTATGAGCAGCTTCCGAGGTCCAAGCTTTGCATTCAATGTCAACAGGGCATCTCTGACTTGGACCCTTTTCCTTTTCTTCTGTCCCTCCACCACTTATACCACATCAACTGGTTCTCCCTTGTCCACTTTACTGGAAACATCCTCAAAAAATTCCAGAAGATTTGTCAAGCATGATTTCCCTTTCACAAATCCATGCTGACTTGGACCTATCATGTCACCTCTTTCCAAATGCGCTGCTATGACATCCTTAATAATTGATTCCATCATTTTACCCACTACTGAGGTCAGGCTGACAGGTCTATAATTCCCTGTTTTCTCTCTCCCTCCTTTTTTAAAAAGTGGGGTTACATTGGCTACCCTCCACTCGATAGGAACTGATCCAGAGTCAATTGAATGTTGGAAAATGACTGTCAATGCATCCGCTATTTCCAAGGCCACCTCCTTAAGTACTCTGGGATGCAGTCCATCAGGCCCTGGGGATTTATCGGCCTTCAATCCCATCAATTTCCCCAACACAATTTCCTGACTAATAAAGATTTCCCTCAGTTCCTCCTCCTTACTAGACCCTCTGACCCCTTTTATATCCGGAAGGTTGTTTGTGTCCTCCTCGGTGAATACCGAACCAAAGTACTTGTTCAATTGGTCCGCCATTTCTTTGTTCCCCGTTATGACTTCCCCTGATTCTGACTGCAGGGGACCTACGTTTGTCTTTACTAACCTTTTTCTCTTTACATATCTATAGAAACTTTTGCAATCCGTCTTAATGTTCCCTGCAAGCTTCTTCTCGTACTCTATTTTCCCTGCTCTAATCAAACCCTTTGTCCTCCTCTGCTGAGTTCTAAATTTCTCCCAGTCCCCGGGTTCGCTGCTGTTTCTGGCCAATTTGTATGCCACTTCCTTGGCTTTAATACTATCCCTGATTTCCCTTGATAGCCACGGTTGAGCCACCTTCCCTTTTTTATTTTTACGCCAGACAGGAATATTGGCAACTTGTGCTGGAGTATACATCCAGTAGGGCTAGCAACCTTTCAGCATCTTGCTTAAGTTACCACCAAGTGTCAGCAGTATCAACGGCGAGTCTAACCCTGTCCTTTCCTAGCATCCAAACCTGCATGCATTCTCGTTGGAGCATAATTAGTAACGGGGCCCTGATTGTGCCTTTTCCCGCTCCCCCGGCCTACGTATTGCAAAAGTCTGCTAAATTAATATGCAGCCAATGTGCTTTTGGAAATAATTATCCAAATTTGTGCAGTATCCCTGAACATAAGAACATTAAGCAGGAGTAGGTCATTTGGCTCTTCAAGCCTGCTCTGCCATTGAATAAGATCATGGCTCATCTGATCTTGGCCTCAACTCTACTTTCCTGCCCACTCCCCAGAACCCTCGACACCCGTGTCGTTTGAAAACCTGTCTATCCACCTTCAATATATTCAATGTCCCGGCCGCCACAGTTCTCTGGGGTAGAAAATTTCAAAGATTCACGACCCTCAGAGAAGAAATTCCTCCTCATTTCCGTTTTAAATGGGCGACCCCTTATTCTGAAACTATGACCCTAGTTCTAGCTTCTCCCACGAGGTGGAACATCTACTCTGCATTTACCCTGTCAAGGCCTCTCAGAATCTTTTATGTTTCAATAAGATCACCTCTCATTCTTCTACACTCCATTGAGTAAAGGCCCAACCTGCTCAACCTATCTTCATAAGACAACCTCTTCATCTCAGGAATCAACCTAGTGAACCTTCTCTGAACTGCCTCCAATGCAAGTATATCCTTCCTTAAATAAGGAGACCAAAACTGTACGCAGTACTCCAGGTGGGGTCTCAACAGCACCCTGTGCAGTTGTAGCAAGACTTCTCTACTTTTATAGTGCATCCCCCTTGCAATAAAGGCCAACATTCCATTTGCCTTACTAATTACTTGCTGTACCTACATTCTTTTTGTGTTTCATGTACAAGGACCCCCAGATCCCCCTCTACCGCAGCATTTTGTAATCTCTCCCCATTTAAATAATTAGCTTTTTTATTCTTCCTACCAAAGTGAATAACCTCACATTTTCACACATTATATTCCATCTGCCAAATTTTTGCGCATTCACTTAACCTATCGATATCCCTTTGTAGATTCTTTGCGTCCTCCTCACAACTCGCTTTCCCGCCCATCTTTGTATCATCAGCAAACTTGGCTACATTACACTCGGTCCCTTCATCCAAGTCATTAATATAGATTCTAAATAGTTGAGGCCCCAGCACTGATCCCTGTGGCACCCCACTAGTTACAGTTTGCCAACCTGAAAATTACCCATTTATCCCAACTCTGTTTTCTGTTAGTTAGCCAATCCTCTATCCATGCTAACATATTACCCCCCAACCCCGTGAGCTCTTAAATTGTGCAGTAACCTTTTATGTGGCACCTTGTCGAACTGTGTTGTCTGAGGCACAGTTCCACTCCTGAGGCAGATCTGAATTTGGGAGCTGTCATGTCCCCTGTCACCAGTAAAACCAAACCCAGCAAAAGTTGCTACCTTCATGAGGTGGAGTAAGGAAGAAAAGTCTGAAATGAAATGGCGGACGAGCTAAGTAGGAGGATTAAATTGGGGGGGTGGGAGGGGAGGGAGAGAAATTGCTGTCGGAGGCTGCTTTCGTATGAACGCCTCCGACCTGGAAGAAATTTACGAAATACCTAGTGATCCCAGAGGAATGTAGAGTATCCGGTCGGAGGCCTAAATTCACTGCTCAGTGCATGAGATGTCTTTCAGTTACGTACCTACAAGCTGGAGTCATGTGGGCCTGGACCACCAATCATTATGCAGTTTTCTCATTGATAAAAATGGGAGCTCTGTTTGTATAGACTCCCATTACTATCAATGAGAAAAACCCCAAGAACACTGAAACACAGCATAATAAATAAATAAATAAAACACACCACATATTTAAAATGAATTGTAATTAAATGTTTTTGAAAAAAAAATATTTGGGGGAATCTTTTGTGTTTTAATAGTGTTAAAAATAAACTTGCCTTAACTGACAGGGTTTTTAATATAAAAATGAGTATTTAAATGTAATTTTTATGTTTTAAAACTCTTCCGCTGATAAAAGTAGGCTATGCGCCTGCTTTTACCAGGCGTAAAAGTTTGAAGGACATTCGCTGGGCATGAGTTGGGCAAATAGCCCAATCTCTCCCGTGTGGATGTCCTCCTCCCAGGGATGCGGAGTATCTGTATGGAGAAATCTTGACAGATTGGAAAAGCCGTTTTTTGGCGCATGCGCATCGCGCCCCAAAAAACGGCTTGTACGAGGCTTCACCAGGTCCGTGCACATTTCATACGGACCCGACCAGGCCGGAATTTTCGGCCCATTAGCTCAGAAATTAAATGACTGGTTGTTTTCTGTTGGACTGTTTAAATTTGATGTCTGCATACCTTTGAATCAGAACTAACAGAAGAATTAAGTTCCACTGTCTATTTACAGGAGATCATCAGTTCCTTGCCTAACTTGATCAACAATAAATATGGCAAAAAAGTCTTGGTGTATTTACTAAGTCCGAGGGACCCAGCACATAGCGTGCCGGAAATTATTAAACTTCTACAACAAGGTGATGGCAATGTTCACAGGTCAGAATGCTTTACTTGTTCAAATTATTGCAGTTGTTGTGTTGAGGGATTTGCCTTTTTGATCTTAAATTTTAGGATGCTCTGTTAATTTCAATGAGAACATTTGAAGTTCATGTAGATAAATGAACAAAGAAGGTAGAATCTAAAGCGGGCAGAATCTAAAGCAGTTGAATAATGAATCTTCTGCAACTTATGATTGGGTGAACATTTTGAAAGATTACCAGGGTGGCTGGTGGAACAAGAAACCTTAATGGGTTTCAAGAAGGAGTTGGACAGGTTCTTTTCAACAAATAGGATTTTGGGTTATTAGAATGCACCAAGGGAACACTGGGTAAGTGGGCTGGATGGAATGACAGTTGTCTCCTGTATGAAACTGTTGCTATGTTTGCAGTTAACAACCCTCTACCCTCCCCCTTAACAAGTCTCACAATTTTGTTAGGTCACCAATCACACAGAAAAAACATTTTTGTAAAATACGGGATTTCACTTTATCAGCCATACAGATTAGGAAGGCCACGGGTTTAGCCCCAGTCTGAGTAGTTGTCTTATCTCAGCTGAGGTACAAATAGGGACACTATAACTGACATGAGCACCCTTGAGTTATCATAGGAAAATTTATCCAGGGTACTCATTTGTGAGTATTATATGATTTGCCCCTCCAGAAAGCGTGCATGTGTAGACATTGAATGAGGATACGATTAGGCTCAGCTCAGATGTCCTCGCCGATTAGAAATCCCTTCTGTCACTTGTCAAGATTTACATGTAGATATTCATAGAATGGTTACAGCACTGAAGAAGGCCGTTCAGCCCGTGCCAGCTCTCTGCAAGAGCACCTCAGCTAGTCCCACTCCCCCGTCCTTTTGCCTGCAAATTTTTCGCCTTCAGGTATTTACCCAACTCTCTTTTGAAAGCAGTGATTGAGTTTTCCTCCGCCACCCTTTCAGGCAGTGAATTCCAGATCCGAAACACTCGCTGCGCAAAAAAGTTTTTTCTTATGTCGCTTTTGGTTCTTTTGCCAATCTGTGTCTCCTGGTTCTCAACCCTTCTGCCAATGGGAACAGTTGCTCTCGATCTACTCTGTCCAGACCCCTCATGATTTTGAATACCTCCATCAAATCTCCTAATCTTCTCTGCTCGAAGGAGAACAACCCCAGCTTCTCCAGTCTATCCACATAACTGAAGTCCCTTATCCCTGGAACCATTCTTGTAAATCTTTTCTGCACCCTCTCTAAGGCCTTTACATCTTTCCTAAATTGTGTCCAGTGTTTTATACAAGTTCTTCATAATTTCCATGCTTTTGTACTCTATCTCTATTCATGAAGCCTAGGACCCCCTCAACCTGCCCTGCCACCTTCAACGATTTGTGCACATATACCCCTAAGTCTCTGTTCATACGGCCCCTTTGGGATTGTACCCTTTACTTTATATTTCCTCTCCTCATTCTTTCTACCAAAATGTATCACTTCGCACTTTTCTGTTTAAATTTCATCTGCCACATGTACACCCATTCCACCAGCCTGTCTGTCTTCTAGAAGACAATCACTATCCTCCTCACTGTTCACTATACTTCCAAATTTTGTGTCATCTGCAAATTTTGAAATTGTACCCTGTACACCCACATCCAAGTCATTAATCATGATCGGCAGTCCCTTGAAATCGAGAAAGACATGCTTCCACTACAAAAGTGACTGTACAGTCCAACACGTGAATTACAGTCTCTGTCACAGGTGGGACAGACAGTGGTTGAAGGAAAGGGTGGATGGGTAGTCTGATTTTTCTGCACGCTCCTTCCGCTGTCTGCGTTTGGTTTCGAGGCTCGGTGTTCAGCGCCCTCCTGGATGCTCTTCCTCCACTTAGGGCGGTCTTGGGCCAGGGATTCCCAGGTGCCGATGGGGATGTTGCACTTTATAAAGCTTATGGTCTGCAGGGCAGTAGGAATACGCACCCTCCTATATGGCTCAGAGACGTGGACCATAAACAGTAGACACCTCAAAGCGCTAGTGAAGTACACCAGCGCTGCCTCCACGAGATCCTGCAAATCCACTGGGAGGATAGACACACCAACGCCAGTGTTCTCAATCAGGTCAACGTCCCCAGCATCGAAGCACTGACCACAGTCGACTAGCTCCATTGGGCGGGCCACATCGTCCGCATGCCCAACACAAGACTCCCAAAGCAAGCACTCTATTTGGAACTCCTACACGGCAAGTGAGCCCGAGGTGGGCAAAGGAAACGTTTCAAGCTCACCCTCAAAGCCTCCTTGATAAAGTTCAAGTCATTAATATATATCCAGAAAAGCAGTGGTTCGAGTACCAATCCCTGGGGAACACTGCTTCCTCCAATCCGAAAAACAACCGTTCACCAGTACACTCTGTTCCCTGTCACTTAGCCAATTTCTTATCCATGCTGCCACTGTCCATGTTATTCCATGGGCTTCAACTTTGCCAGCAAGCCTATTATGTGGCACTCCTTTTGGCAATCCATAAACACCATGTCAACTGCATTGCCCTCATCAACCCTCTCTGTTACTTCATCAAAAAACTCTGATCAAATTGGTTAAATGATATTTGCTAACAAATCCGTGCTGGCTTTCCTTAATTAATCCACACTTCCATCAGCATCTTAGGATGCATCCCATCCTGTCCTGGTGAATTACTTTAAGTAAGTACAGCCAGCCTTTCTAGTGCCTTGTCTTTATCAGTTCTCATCCCATCCAGTATCTCCTCTACCTCCTCCTTTACTATGTCTATGGCAGCATCTTCCTTGGTGAAGACAGATGCATAGTACTTATTCAGTACCTCAGCCATACTTTCTGCACTTTTGAAAGAATAGAGGCTAGAAACTGGGGATTACATGGACATTCAAGGGTGGACATTTTGAGGGATTATAATTGTTGTGAAAACAGTTGAAAATGTCTGCTAGCTCACAAGCTAAGGCTATAAATTCTGCCAACATTTAATGTAGTTCTTGAAATCTTTAGCATTTTTTCTTCAATTTGAAATATTACTGGATAAATGTGATATTTCTATTAAGTTGAAAAATATTTTTTGATTCTTAATGAAATTTCATATGGGAACAGTAGCATGGTGCTTATGTTAGTCGACTAGTAATCCAGAGGCCTGGACTCATAATCCAGAGACGAGTTCAAATCCCACCACGGCATCTAGAGAATTTAAATTCAGTTAATCAAATATATTGAATAAAAAGTTAGCATCCGTAATGGTGACCATGAGACTATCGGATTGTCGTAAAAACCCATCTGGTTCACTAATGTCCTTTAGGGAAGGAAATCTGCTGACCTTATCGGTCTGGCCTATTTGTGACTTGAGACCCACAGCAATGTGATTGACACTTAACTGCCCTCTGAAGTGGCCTTGCAAGCCACTCAGTTGTACACAACCACTATAAAAAACAATACTTGCAGTGGTTCAGGAAGGTGGCTCATCATTATCTTCTCAAGGACAATTGGGGATGGGCAATAAATGCTGGCCTTGCCAGCGACTCCCTCAGGAACGAGTATTTAAAAAAATATATATTTTTATTAATGGATAATCTGGAAAATTGACTATTACAAATGAAAATGAGAACAAAAGTATATACCATGGAATTGATTTAAATGCATTACTTATATATATCATATACAAAAATGAAGTCCTGAGAATCAAAAGATTTCATTGTTTATTACACCAGTAAGAAGGATACAAACATTCGTCATCGTGAGCTGCTCGAAGCCATCTCTCCACATTTGCTGCAATACCTGCAGGAGAATGCTCGTGAAATGGTGATGAATAAAGCAACAAGTGTCATTGTGGCAAATATTCTTGGCTGTGCCATTGGTGATATCCAGCCAGCCATTAACGCTATAGCAAATGTGGCTGCAGAAGATTTTGTACCTGGAGGCAATAATGGTGAGGTAATGTACAAACATGCAACTTTTGTTTTTAACTCTATGGGCTAGATATTGGTCTTTTGGCGATTAGCAGTATTTCTGCAGCATTTTTCTCCAAAAATACCGTTGCAAATACCGCTATTTTTTTAAAGGGGTAAAATTGGCAACAAAATGTGCCAGATGGTAAAAAATCGTCGTTGCACGAGGATTCGCGGTGGAAACCATGGTCCTCTCCACCTTTTAGTTTGAGGCTGATTACCGATAAAAAGACGGGTCTGGGAGGGGAGAAAACACACGCACAAAAATTACAAAACATTTACAAGACCCTTAACTAAGTAATAGCTGCAAAAGAATTAAAAAATAAAAACTTTAACTTACCTTTTTTTGCATGACGGCGGTCCGCTTTTCAGCGGTATTTCAAAACCACTGACTCACAACTTTGGTCAATTTAGGTGAACACCTTTTACTGTCAAAAAAGGCAAAATATTGCTCGAAAAACAATTTCTAGCCCCTTGTATCTATGTGGCATTAGGCATTCTACATCTTGAACCATTAGAATTACATTGTTTTAAAGCAGCATTTAACTTCATTTAGCCTTTTTTAAAGTTTGGATTGCTATATTCTGAATGCAGAAAGCTGCATTTAATTTTCAAGATCAACAGATTCTCTTTAAAGGACACTGCATCCATTTAATATCTTATGCAGAACCATTTCTTTCAATAATGCAATTATTCCTGCACTGAATGCTTGAGGCACACAATTGCTTTTTCATCTTGTAGAAATTTCACATTTTGTTTTGCCATTTATCCTTTTACAATGCTTAGTCACATACAGGGTAAACATATTTCCGTGCAGTAACCAAGATTTAGTAACCAAAATGGCAATAAAAAGACCAAAAAGGCTGTTCTACCGATTTAATTTTTTTTCTCATTTGATCATTTAAGATGTATGACTTTATCTTGTCCTGTCAGATCAGCCATGATCTTATTGAATGGTGGAGCAGGCTCGAGGGGCCTAATGGCCTACTCCTGTTCCTATTTCTTATGATCAAAAGAGAATTGCAGTATACATGTACCAGTCAGACTGTGGTCACACTAGTGCAATTAAAAACGCTTCTGGGAGCCAGGTACATTAAGAGCAAAAGAGATAAATAGCTGATGGAGGACAATGGATTTTATGTAATGTGGACTTATGCAGGTGTACTTTGGAATGCTTACTAATCACTAAGAATATCCTACTTGATACTAGTCTTAAAATTAGCTAGTTAAAATGTATTTGGGATAATCTAGTCCTATTAAGTGACACAAAATTAGTAACTACCGGATGTTGGGAGTTTCTGACTGTACAATTAATCCATTGTAAAGAATTTACTCAGTGGAGCATATCGTCTTTTTAGTTCTTTCTTCTTGTGTAAGAGTTTACCACAAACAGGTGGTAAATGACCAGTTATATAATATTAACAATGGCCATTTATTTCAGTAAGTATGATTTTTAAAAATTGAAGCCCCCGTTTCAAATGTTAGTTTTTTAAAATCTTTTTTTAAATAGAGTTATTGTGGAATTTAACTCTGAACAAATTGGTAACTGGAGCATACCTGAAATGTGATTTTTTTTTTTTAAATTCCCTCTTCCTATTTTTAGCTCCACATGGCAGAGCACCCTGCAGGCCACCTGGTTCTTAAATGGTTAATAGAACAAGATGGAAAGATGAAAGAACTTGGAAAGTCAGGTAGGGAAGATTGCATTGATTTTAATGTATGCTTTCCAGGACATGTTGAAGCACCTTTGGAATAAACTAAAATGGCATTTTAGAGGGGCTCTCAGTTGTTCAATTGACTGAGTTTAAACATATGTTTTGGTTGGTGAGATGTGGAGGGACATTTTAATAGCCCACTTCCCCTCACCAGTTTGGGTCTTGTGCACATCCTGGAAGTAAGCATAAACTAGTACAGGCAAAACTTGAGCAACCGTGGACACTGGAAAATCAAATAAAGGTGGAATAAAATCTCTTTCAAATTAGCATTTGAGAATATTATGTGTTATTTCTTGGAGGTGCTTTATATTGAGCAGAATCCTAAGTGAATCAAAAGCTTTCAGTAAAAATAATGCAAGAGCACTTGAGTAACTTTAAAGTCAATTCTTGGTCACAGCTGTGAGTGCACTATTTTGTCTTTCTTCAGTGTGGGAATAGCATTCTCAAAGGGGCTTCTCCAGCCCTGAGATGAAACCTCTCTGGGTGGAGGGGAGGGGCGGGAAATGGTTATTGCCTTCATTCTCCTTCATCTGATCCCATTCCGATGCACTATAAGCAGTCATTGCTTCTAGCCCGAGTGAACATGGCCTTTGATCTCCCCTCTCCATTGTTTCCCTGCCATCAATTTTAAAAACTTCTTCTGCTGCATTCCTGTCCACACAACACAAATAAGCTTTAAGCTCTTTAAAGCACATCAGATTTTAAGAATGTAGTAATTCCTTTAAATGACTTGAGCCACTTCCCTGGTCATGGCTGTGGCTATAGTGCATTTCACAGAAGTACCCCACAAACCTCCCCCACCACCCCCCGTATTGCTATTTGCAGATCAGACTCTACACCCCACCATGGTTCCACTGCTGCCACACCCCGCCACTTCCCTGCTCCCAAATCCAAAACCCGGCTCCTAAACTAAAACCCCTCTGCTGTCCTCGGCTACTCTTTGAAAGTATTAAAATCGCCTCTGCATACTTGGAACATCTCTGCATTCTAGACTTTAAAAAAAAAACTTCCCTATATAGCTAAACAAATATAATAATGAAGGCCAATGTTTTACAACTTACTCAAAAATGTTGACATTTCATACGGACACAAATATACTGCTAACACATCCATAGCATACATATTGGAAAATTGTACAGGGACTTAAGATACCTAACCATATATTCCAGTCTAAATTAGTCATGCAGGGAATGCAGTACATCACTAAGAGAAGTGCAGTTTCACATTTGTGACCATAAATTTAATGCCAACAGAGTTAAGTGCATCACAATATGTCATCAAATGGGTTTTGCATTCTAACTAACATAATTACACATACTGTGCCAGATTACAATATGGTTTCGCAAGTTTAAATTTACTGCATCATTAATGCATCATTAAGTTCCAGTATTCAGCTAACCCTGTGACATAAGCATAAGAAATACAATTGTTCTTTTGTAGATTAGCTGCTATGGCATTGAGCATTTTTGCCTTCCTCTTGGATGTTTTGCCTTCTTTAGGAATGCCCGTGCTGAGTTGTAGTCTTTTTTTCAATAGACTTCTAGTGCTAGCCCAATCTAACTTTGCTTGTATGCTATTTCTCAGTATTGTTACCAAAGTTCTGTGTGCTCAGAGATTTAAGCTATTGACAGTTGTGACACACTTTGAAGTTTTCTTCTGTTCGATTAAACACAAGCTTCTAATTTCCATTCTGAACACACTTTAGAAGATGCATTTCCAAAGCTCTTCGTAAATTTCTGAAATCTTGCCTAAACCTTATTTTATCTCAAAGGGATCCCATAAGAGGGTTATTAGTGACCAACCACGATTAATTAATTCATATGGATCCTTTTCCAAGGTGTCATTTAACTGAATAGTCACCTGTCAGAAACTATAACATCCATATTTGAATTAGTTTAATGAAAAACATGACTCCATTAGGTGTTGGGATTTTTTTCATTTTGCTGTTGCCTAAATCGTGATAAATAAAGACAGCCTTCTGATATCGGGGATGTTCAAGGTTCTTGTGCTTTAATGCATAGTACTTTAATCAATCTGATCTGCAGTATTGCTATACTACTTTATCACCACTGCACTGGTGACTCTCCTCTTGCACATGGCAAAGTGGGGAAGGACTTCAACCATGTTAACATGCTGTTGGCCTGCTTTAACTCCAGTTCTATTGCATCACATTGGTCAATTGTCTTTGTTTGAAGTGTTAGCATGTGAATACTACTGACAAAAGTACTTTACTATATAAACTATTAGACCTATCGTAACTTATTTTCGAAATTGATATTGAAAGGATAAACTTTTAATTTAAACCTGCATTAAGGGTAGACTGCATGCCAACAAACTATAGGCATTTATGCTTTACAAGGACAAATATTTGAAATCTGAACTACAATTTAATCAAAAAATAAATCAGTGATGCATACATTCCTGTTTTGTTGTGCACAATGATAGTCTGACACTTTTTAGAAACATCTTTAAGCTTTCAAGTCAAGATTCAAAGCCCAATTAGATTATGCTGGTTCTCCTTTGCATTGGCATTCTAGAAGGTTTATCACAAAGGTAGATTAATCATTGCATTCTCCTTGACCTGTTTGGACAATTCTGTTTGTGCCCTTGTTATACTTACCAAAGTAAATTAATCATTTGAGGATCAATTGTGCTGTTGCAATATTGTGAAAGATTATTTGCTGCAGGTGAAGTGTAACTGCTCCAGAATAATACCAACAAATCTTATAAGGGGCAACAATAAAACATTCTGAAGAAAATTACTTAATGACAATTCTTAAATCTTTATTACAGAATGCTTTGCAAGAACATTAATAGAGTATGTTGGGATTCAGAATCTAAAGACCTGGGTGCAGGTAAACCGTGGAGCTATTGTGCTTTGTTGGTAAGTATGAAATTACTTTCTAATTCCTGGTTACAATATAATTTTTTTGTAGATATAT